>NC_090646.1:202571862-202799362 GCF_040937935.1 Hyperolius riggenbachi | reverse complement strand
ATATCCTTACTGTATACATAAGTGTACAGTGTGAGCAGTAGAGATGGCCCGAATGGTTCTCCGGCGAACAACGGGGGGGTTTGCGTTCGCGTCAAAACGCGAACACATAGTGAGTTCGACCCGCCTCCTATACTGCAACATTGGGCTAAACTTTGACCCTCTACATCACAGTCAGCAAACACATGGCAGCCAATCAGGCTGCACTCCCTCCTGCCGCCCCCCCCCCCCCCCCCCGCCTTATAAAAGGCAGCAGCATCTGCCATTTTCTCACTCCTGTCTGCTGCCTGCTTTACTAAGAGAAGGAAGAGACATTGCTGCAGAGATAGGGAAAGCGTTAGTTAGGAGGTCTTGTTAGCTTGCTCCTTGCTGATATGTGTTGCTGGAAAGCACCACAAAAAAAAGATCTTTTGAGAGCTAATGTTCTTGTGATTTGTTTTTGTTTGTGTATTTGTGTGTGTGTGTGTGTGTGTGTGTGTGTGTGTGTGTGTGTGTGTGTGTGTGTGTGTGCCACTGACACTGCATATACAGCCCTGTCTGTCGCAGCTGGCCCTTGCTAATTGCTATACTATGCCAGGCCCAGCACAGTCATTGCTTACCTTTCACTGCATCTGTGTGAATGCACATTGTATTATACTAGCAGTCAGTACCTTTCATTGCATCTGTGTGACTGCACACTGTTTTATATACCAGTCAGTGCATAACTTTCATTGCATCTGTGACTGCACATTGTATTATACCAGTCACTGCATACTATTCACTGCATTTGTGTGACTGCACACTGAATTATACCAGTCACTGCATACCTTTCACTGCATCTGTGTGACTGCACGCTGTATTATACAAGTCACTGCATACCTTTATCTGCATCTGTGTGACTGCACACTGTATTATACCAGACACTGCATACCTTTCACTGCATCTGTGTGACTGCACGTTGTATTATACCAGTCACTGCATACCTTTCACTGCATCTGTGTGACTGCACATTGTATTATACCAGCAGCCAGTGTATACCTTTTACTGCATCTGTGTTACTGTTACTGCCTCGAAGAGTCCTCCTGTATTATTATTTTTTGTCACTACCTCCCTGAGTCGGGACTTGCATGTCGTGCCTGCTGCCTTCCTTGGATATGTGGTGGTAGGCATTTCTCAGGCTCCCACTCTGGACCGGAATCGAACCCTGATTCCCGGCCCATTACCCGTGGTCACCATGGTACTGAGAAAGTACCATGGGAAGTTTATCACACAGTTTAATGAATGGCAGACTTGCCCTCCATAGCAAATTCTCGTTGAAGGAACTGCACAGACAGCAGAAAAAGTAATTTAAAAAAATAGATGGAAGCTTTAACAATGGTAGAGAAAGAACCATTGACAGTCTGAGCAGTGATGAACCCCTGGACTACTGGGTGCGCAGGATTGACCTGTGGCCAGAGCTGTCACAATTTACCATCCAACTTCTTTCTTGTCCTGCCTCAAGCGTCTTAGAAAGGAACTTCAGTGCAGCTGGAGGCATTGTCAGTGAGGAGAGAAGTCGCCTAGGTCAAAAAAAGTGTTCAGTACCTCACCTTTATTAAAATGAATGAGGCAGGGATCCCGGAGGGCTACTGCCTGCCCGAAGACTAAATCAGTCCACACACAGCATCTCTGCCTGCCTGACGGCCACTGCTGCCTGCCCCAGAACTAAGTCAGTCCACACACAGCATCTCTGCCTTCTCCGCCACCACCAACAGGGTCCAGGACTCCAGGTATATTCCTGAATTTTTAAGGCTGCTAACAAAAAGAATAATAATTTTTCTGGTGCATGTACATGCCTGCCTAATGTTTCTGGCTGCACTGCGGCTGCAACAACAAAATGAAAGGCATGTACAAGTGTCAATTCCCCTTCGTGATAGTTACCTTGCTGCGGTGAAGGGGCTTGCGTATCACAATGAAGCAATGATAGGCTATATGAGTGTGTTGGGGGCACACCCAAGATAATAAGGTTGTTGCTTCATTGTGGACAGACCAAATTCGATCAGCTGGACAGTCACTGTTGTTCTATCATTGAGCTACCTCAGCCCGACCATATAGGCTGGAAAACCGCCATCGTCTGCACTCTCACCATCCTGCACACCAGTCCAGCACGGCCATCACTACACAAACAGCTGTTTGCGGTGCGTTACACAGTGAGTTGGTCTGTCAGTGTGAAGCAGTACACTACTTACACTACCTGCTGACCCATGTATACACACGCAAGATGTTTTTAAGCATTTTATGTCTCCAATTTAGGAATGCAATGTGATTTCTGCCCTTTAGGGATTATAACCCTGCTGTGCGTCAAATCCGTAATTTTCCCCGGGACTTTTGGCGTGTATCCCACTCCAACATGCCCCCCTCCAGAAACAGTGTTTGTAGTTTTTAAAGTTTGCCTGCCCATTGAAGTCTATTGTGGTTCGCATGGTTCGCGCGAACTGGAACTTTTGCGGAAATTCGCGTTCGAGGTTCATGAACCAAAAATCGGGGGTTCGAGCCATCTCTACTGAGCAGACCTTAGAGCAGTGTTTCTCAACTTGGTCCAAAGAACCACAGAGGTAGTTTATGAGTTCTACTGAAACACTAATTACCCCACATGTGAATGTTTGTGGTTTTCTGCAAAACATGCACTGTTGGAGGTGCTTGAGGACTGAATTGAGAAACACTGCCCTAGAGAACATAGGTGCTCAAGCATGGCTTTTTTCCTCTGTGCATACTCCCACATGTGCAGTGCTGCCATGCTCACACACCGAAGAAACTGAGGGACTCAGGGCTGGAATGGTATGGTGTAAGACGATAGGGGAAGCCTCTGGACAGTCCAGTACCTAGGTTAGGTAAGTATTTCTTTTTTATTATTATTTTTTAAAGTGAACCAGAGATGAAGCACCCTCATGTATTTTACCATATACATCAGTGGGAACATTAGAGAAAACACCTACCTTGCTCTCTGTTTCATCCTTCACTGCTCAGCCTGCTTGTTATCGACCCTGATAAAATCCCCAACTGAGCATTCAGTCTGGCTTTGCTCAGGAATCATTGTAGCTGAGTCTGACTTCTCTGATTCTTTTCAAGCCCAAGCTCGCCCCCTTCTGGCTCTGCTATAATGACTCAGCTATAATGATTCCTGAGCAAAGCCAGACTGAATGCTCAGTCGGGGATTTTATCAGGGCTGATAACAAGCAGGCTGAGCAGTGAAGGATGAAGCAGAGAGCAGGGTAGGTGTTTTCTCTAATGTTCCCGCTGATATATATGGTAAAATACATGAGGGTGCTTCATCTCTGGTTCACTTTAAGCTGACCTTAGTGCAATATACAGTATGTTTAGGTGTGAACAGTTCTATTACATGAAGGAAACACTTGTTGCAGAAAGGAAAATGAGAATGCAAAAATGAAAATCTGGAGTGGTTACTTTCATCAAACCATGGATTGTTGCCATAACTACATAGAAGAATTATTCAGTGTGTCTTGAAAATCATTGGATTACAAATTAAACTGGGTAAGTCCTATTAATAATGTAATTTACAGGTCTGTGTATCCATTAACCACTTGCCAACCGCGCACTCATAATGCGCGCTGGCAAAGTGGCAGCTGCAGGACCAGCGACGCAGATCTGCGTTACCGGCTGCAGGCTAATTAATCAGAAAGCAGCCGCTCACGTGAGTGGCTGCTTCCTGTCAATTCACGGCGGGGGGCTCCGTGAATAGCCTGCGGGCCGCCGATCGCGGCTCGCAGGCTAAATGTAAACACAAGCGGAAATAATCTGCTTTGTTTACATTTGTACAACTCTGCTAACAGTAGCAGCGTTGTACCAGATCAGTGATCCCCGGCCAATCAGCGGCCGGGGATTGCTGTCTCTTGACAGGCAGGAGCCTGTTAGAGGCTGCACAGGACAGATCTGTTCCTGTGCAGCCTCGGATCTCCGGGGAAGGGAGGGAGGAGAGGGAGAGGGGGATCCTGCGGTGGAGGGGGCTTTGAGGTGCCCCCCCCCCCCCGCCAGCCACACGCAGGCAGGAGCGATCAGACCCCCCAAGCACATCATCCCCCTAGTGGGGAAAAAAGGGGGGCGATCTGGTCGCTCTGCCTGGTGTTTGATCTGTGCTGGGGGCTGTAGAGCCCACCCAGCTCAGATCAGCTAAAACAGCGCTGGTCCTTAAGGGGGGGGGGGGGGGTAAAGGCTGGGTCATCAAGTGGTTAAATATGCAATATCGTCTTTTTAAATGAAAGAAAATGGGGAAAAGTGTATTATAAAAGTCTGCATTTCCTAGTGTTAAAATGACTAATTAACTTTGTAGTTTTAGCTTTGTTTGGGATGTTGTAGAAGCACATTAATTCATTAGTGATGGCCGGAAATGCCAGTTTCCAATTCTGCAAAAATTTTGATTTCTGCCAATGCTGATTACCGATTCTGCAAATTTCCCATTTCTGTTTTCCAATTTTCGATTTTGTTTTTCGATTTCCGAGAAGTCTTTTTCTGGTCTTCTTTTGCATTCTCTGATTGGTCGAATACTTCCGAATTGACTCTGTATTCTGTGATTGGTCCACTGCTTTCAAGTTCAGTGATTTGGCTAAAATTACCAAGTTGTGGTAACGCAGTATTTCTGCAGAAATCCATTGTCTGATTCCTGAATTCCAATTGGACATATCAGATCGGAAAGATGGAAATTTCCGTTTGAACATCCTTATTATTTTTATAGATAATAGCTGTACATGCAATGATTTTTACATGAAAAATCTGCAAAATGAACATAATTTTTTTCAGATATTAGTAAGTATAATGGGAGGAAAATGTACAATTCCAATTGTGAAGAAATAATTAACTTCCATATAAAACACTGCTAGCTCTATCACGGTCATCACAATAACAAAGACAGGAATGGGGCAATGTAAAATATGGAAGTACACAAGTAAATTCTAGCATTATCTAATGTCACAGCAAAGCATGTGAAAGGGAATGCTTGTGGCTTTACTAAAGAATAATATAACAAAGGCTGATATCACCTATCCTTATTACTGTTTTTTCTCCTTTTTCTTTTATACGTTTTTAGCCTGTTTCATGTGTAAAAGGCCATGACCTTTCATATTATTTTTTCGTGTTAACCCAACACAGGCCATGTTATTTAGAAAAACAGTGTGAGATTACTTTATCGAAAACTCATTTTCTGGCTAGCAGGACATTTTTTTCTTTTTACGGCCACCACAAACCTATTCATAACTCCTTCACTAATGATATCACTTATATGCTGTATGTAGTGGTTTGCCAAACGACCATAAAAATGGCATTGTTATATATCCCAATCTTCTTTTCAACCTGCTCTGACCTTAGCCTGAATGCAGCTGTACATTTGACTTACCGCTGTGCTATAGGTTGCTACCACTGTTTCAATTGACACATGTGCAAAGTAAGCTGATAGTATTGATGCAGAATGCCGTTTGATACCTGTTTTATGGCAATGTTCCTATTTTGCTGGTTTTATCTCAGTATATCAAACACAAAGTAATTCAGCACCAATAGATAAGGGACGTGCTAGGATCTAATCCCTGGAGTCACAGGTAGGTGATAGGTATATCTTTAATTCAAATGATTTGCACCGTCTTCATAAAAAGTAATATTTTATTGAAAAAAAAAATGGTAAAAAGCAGCATAAAAACAAGTGTCGGGTCTAGAGTGGCACGTGGTGTTTTGGCCATAATAACATCCTTTCTCAAACTGCCACAAGCACATTTGTTATAAAACAAATAATAAAATATTACTTTATATGAAGACGGTGCAGATCATGCAGATTGAAGTGGGCTTTATCTCACAATTATAAAGCAGTCAACAGCCATGATAAATCTTATGTGTGAATTAAGTGCCTAATTATGTCCATATTACAGTGTACCTGAACTCTGAACTCATCTCTGCTCTAAAATATACACAACAGCATAATAACCTTTAAACAAAAAATCATTTCTTTGTTACAGCTGATACAAATCCAAAAATACATTTTCACAGTTTATACTTCCTGATTCATGGAAGCAGACATATTGTTTACAGCCTGTACTTTCAAATGGGCTTCTCTGCCATAGGCAGTCATGTGACACAGGGGAGGATCAAGTTACAACTTGTGATTAGACACTAATGAGGGGGGATTAAACAGGCTAAACTCTCTAAATACATTCAGGGTGCATTCTCTATTTTTTCCTTCTGTCCTGTGCCAGAATTTAGGTCCACTTTAATACATGTGTGTAAACCATGCATACCTTATCTAATTCGTTATCACCAAATGGCCCATTACAGTGTTTTAGCTGTGCCTCATGCATATTTTAACCACTTCACCACTGAGGGGTTTTACCTAGTGTTGGGCGAACACCTGGATGTTCGGGTTCAGGAACGTTCGCCGAACATGGCCGCGATGTTCGGCATGTTCGGGCCGAACCCCGCACTCCCCGAACATCCCGCTTTTGGGGGCCCTATGGGGTCGCAGGCATAAGGGGGGAGCATGCCCCGATCGCAGGGGGGGGTCGGAAATTCCCCCCACCCCCTCCGCTAGCGCTCCCCCCTCTGCCCGCTTCCCCATACAAAAGTTTGACGAAAGTAAAATAGTACCGGTGGTGGTGGCTGGCTGCTGCATTGGCTGGCTGGCACTATGAAGTGACTGAGGAGGAGGAGTCGGAGTAGGACGCGTTGAGGGAGGCCGGGCAGCGGGCGGTTCAGCGGTAGTACCCTTGTGGTACTTCCGCCCTTTCTCTGACCTCACGTCCTCTGCATACGAGGGTACGCGTCACGCGTACCCTCGTATGCGTCATCACGTAGAGGACGTGAGGTCAGAGAAAGGGCGGAAGTACCACAAGGGTACTACCGCTGAACCGCCCGCTGCCCGGCCTCCCTCAACGCGTCCTACTCCGACTCCTCCTCCTCAGTCACTTCATAGTGCCAGCCAGCCACTGCAGCAGCCAGCCACCACCACCGGTACTATTTTACTTTCGTCAAACTTTTGTATGGGGAAGCGGGCAGAGGGGGTAGCGCTAGCGGAGGGGGTGGGGGGAATTTCCAACCCCCCCCCCCGTGATCGGGGCATGCTCCCCCCTTATGCCTGCGACCCCATAGGGGGGCCGTATTCGGCCGAACAGGGCCCTGTTCGGCCGGGCATTCAGCAGTTCGGGCGAACCCGAACAGTTTGGCCGAACACCTCCAGGTGTTCGGCCGAACTCGAACATCACCCGAACAGGGTGATGTTCTGCAGAACCCGAACAGTGGCGAACACTGTTCGCCCAACACTAGTTTTACCCCTTGAACACCAGAGCAATTTTCACCTTTCAGCGCTCCTTCCATTCATTCGTCTATAACTTTATTATTATGTATAGCAATAAAATGAACTATATCTTGTTTTTTTCGCCACCAATTAGGCTTTCTTTAGGTGGGACATTATGCCAAGAATTATTTTATTCTAAATGTGTTTTAATGGAAAAATAGGAAAAATGTGGAAAAAAATATTATTTTTCAGTTTTTGGCCATTATAGTTTTTAAATAATGCATGCTACTGTAATTAAAACCCATGAAATGTATTTGCCCATTTGTCCCAGTTATAAAACCGTTTAAATTATGTCCCTATCACAATGTTTGGTGCCAATATTTTATTTGGAAATAAAGGTGCATTTTTTTTCAGTTTTGCATCCATCCCTAATTACAAGCCCATAGTTTATAAAGTAACAGTGTTATACCCTCTTGACATAAATATTTAAAAAGTTCAGTCCCTAAGGTAACTATTTATGGTTTTTTTATTGTATTTTTTTTTTAATTACCCCAAAAAAAATTGGGGAGTGTGGGAGGTAATGAGTTAATTTATTGTGTAAAACTAATGTATTTGTATATGTAAAATGCTTTAGGGTGTAGTTTTACTATTTGGCCACAAGATGGCCACAGTGAGTTTGTGTTCATGCGACCTTTAAGCGTCTGGGAGGATGCTTACAGGAAGCACTACGAGGCTGGGAAAATCAGAATGATCGCGCTGTTTCTCATAGAAGCAGCAGATCATTGCGGGGGCTTAGATCAACGAACAGGAATGGATTTTCCCGTTCATTGATCT
The DNA here is from genome assembly GCF_040937935.1 of Hyperolius riggenbachi. Taxonomy (NCBI): domain Eukaryota; kingdom Metazoa; phylum Chordata; class Amphibia; order Anura; family Hyperoliidae; genus Hyperolius; species Hyperolius riggenbachi. The sequence goes on along the minus strand of NC_090646.1, from coordinate 202,791,285 downwards.
CGGGGCGAGCGGGCGGCGGCATGCACGAGCAGCAGGAGTGGACGCACGAGCGGCAGGAGCGCGGACAGTGGCGGTGGCGCGGGAGGTATGGATTTCTCCGTCCCTTGGTTTTATAAGGGTGGAAAAAGCGACGGAGAAATCCGTACCGCGGGGGGTAAAGTGGTTAAGGACTAGCTTACCTGCACAATAGAAAGCATCACCTGACAGCTTTTCTTTTCTTATATAAGAAATAGATTACAAACAACCCTCCCTTTTCAGATTTACTTTTAAATTGGGAAAAAATACTGTGTGTCCCCCTGTCTAAGGCTTAAATGGCCCTGACTAACTCTGGTCATATGAGCTGGTGATGAGGATAGAAAAAACCCTTAAGCGTGATGGTCCCTTCACTCTAACCACTAAATTCAACCTATGATCATTCATCAACAGTGTAGGAGTTGGACCTTGCAAGAAATAGAAAACTCTCCTATTCCTCATAGGGATATTTTAAAACCTCTTGGCCTGGAAGGGTGCTCTGTAATAAACAAAGACGGTTTGTAGTGTAATTTAAACACCCTGAATGTTACACAATTACATAGCTATTTGGGTTGAAAAACATACATCCATTGAGTTCAACCAGAATATATTTCCCTGTTGATCCAGAGGAAGGTAAAAAAAAAAACACAAGGCCTGGTCAAATTAGCACCAAAAGGGGAAAATTATTTCCTGACTCCAGATAAAATCCCTGGATCAACAACACTGGGAATTACCTAGTAATTATAGTCATGGATGTCTTATAACACAAGGAAAGCATCTAAGCCCCTGTTGTACATATATAGAATTTGCCATAACTACTTCTTGTGGTTATACACAGAGGCGTAGCTAGGGTTTCCAGCCCCCAGGGACAAAGACAGTTTTTTCACTTCCCCATGCAAAAAAATTGTGTGACCATGCATCATAATGTGGGCATGGTCATGGGGGGAGCCAAATGTTCAAATGCTGTTTATCAGGGCTGGATTTATCATAAGGCACTCTAAGCACGTGTCTACAGGTGCCTTATGATGGAAAGGGGGCTCACTCCTCTCCCCAACTGCATCTCTCCCTCCTTCCCTATGCAGAGTCCTGATGAGAGTGTAAATGAGAGGGTACTCACCCTGCTCTTGGCATTCCACTGATGACATCTCCCTTCGGTCAGGGGCGCGTCTAGCTAATTAATACTGAGGTTCCTCTAACTACCTAATACTTGGGGGCACCTCTAGCTACTTAATATTGAGGATATCTCTGGCTACCTAATACTAAGGGGCTCAGGTGTAGCTACCTTTGACAGACAAGATAAATAAGGGAGAAGTGACAGCTGGGACAGTGAGAACACTTGCAGTGTGGTTCGATGGGTGTTTCTACGTCCATGAAGGGTGAAGTCTAAGATGCCAGGATATCTGTGCTTATAGGCTCCTCTGAGGTAAATCTGGGCCTACTGTTTATATAGCCAGATGTCCCCCCCCCCCTCCCATTTAGATATCCAGATGTGCCCCATTCTGAAAGCCAGTGTGCTCCCCTATAGATGTCAAATGTGCCCCTTCCCCTGTTTAGATAGCCAGATGTGCCCCCCTCTGCATAGTCAGATGCAACAGCAGAAGACTCACTGGCTCCAACGTTTTAGCGATGCCATCGTCTGTCCTCTGCAGCAGGCCTAGCATCCACTCCTTGGTAACAGAGGAGAGATGATGTCATCTCCGGAACGTCAGAGCCGGTGAGTCTTCTGAAGTTATTAATGTTTACTCACCCAATGCAGAGGGAGGTTGGGAGAGAAGCAGTGGCATTTCAGGTGGCCAGCAAGCTGCCTCTCACACATGGGGGTGCAGCAGCCGTGCTGAGCGCCCTCGTAGTGCTGCACCCGGGGACATATGCCTCCCCCCCTTGCTCACCCTTAGCTACGCCCCTGAAGTACACCATTTGCAGAATACTTTATAAAGACAGGTCAATGTCACACAGGGACTACTAGCTTCATTTGTGTTGTGAGCTTCCTTAACACCAAAAATATGGTGCATGCTTTACCAACTACAATGCTGGGTATGATCTTCCCAGTTAACATAGAAATGTATTTGGATGAAAAAGGCAGAGCACGTAGAAATAGAGTAGCATTGTCCATGCAAAGAATTGCACAAAGACAAGTGGAAGCCACAAGTGCATTTACCGGTATATGGAGAATCTGACATTTTTACAAAAGTGGCATCGATGCTTCAGTGCAGAAGTCTTATAATTTTGTACCAAAATGTTGTACTAAGATGTAAAAGGCTACACACAGAAGCAACTGTAAAGTGGCTGGATATAAGAAGTCATTTTGACAGCATTTAGTATACTCTGGGGCTTATATGAATAAGTAAGGTTTGTGTTGGTTTGACAAATGTATCAGCATAATTTCAAAGATGCATGTAAGAAACAGGACTAATAGATGATTACTTTCACCTTATCTAGATGATGTTCTCTTTTACTCTAGGACCTTATCAGAAGACCTTGAGGTACTGATAAAGGTGTTTCATAAGTTGTGAGCATGTGTCATCAAGATAAAAGCAAACAAATGTAAACTTCATAAAAAAATAAGATATCTTGGTAAACTTGTTCCAGGCAATGGGATTCAAATGGATCCAAATGATACAGCAGCAGTGAAAGCACTTAGAAAGAAAACAGAAAAGACAGTGGTAGTGTAATGAGAAAATTACTTAGATGTCTACGCCATTTTCACCCTTTCATACAAAACTTTCCACTTAGCAAAATGCTTCTATGACTTAGTACAAATAACAAAAAAGAAATGCAGACACAGAAAAGAGAAGTAACAAAAACTTGTAAAAAGAGGAACAGCTCTTGCAATGTCCTCAGCCATTTTAGTGGATGCCAGAAGACAAAAAGTTGTTGATAAATTAACAATGATGTTAAACAAACTCCCAGTTTCGCTTATCCTTATTTTAAAATTGCCATTTGTTTTACACACTAATGCAGTGCAGGATGGAAACAGCAAAGTACTTTATTAGTTTTAGACTATAGTACACAAACATTAAAAAACAGTTAGAAAAACTACCTGTCATACTACGCTGGCTGTGGGTGGGCTAAGCAGTTCATTTCCACAACCAGTGCCAAAGCTGGGCGCCATCATAGCAGCAATGCTGGTAAGTGTGATGGTAATTCAGGGATGTGGTGATCGCCAGACCCCGAATTTCATCTCCCTCTGAGTTGCTACAACTTAGAGGGGGAATAGTATTTAACGCCACCTGGGAGTTTCGCAGCAGCAGGGAGAGCCGCCAGTCGGCTCACCCTGCACCGAACTGCCCGGTACCCAGGGCCGGCCCGCCCATGAGGCGGGGTGAGGCGGGTTCCTCAGGCGGCAGAAAGTGGAGGGGCGGCACCAGATGACGTGGCTGTGATAGCGGGGGGGAGCCAGAGCCGTGGTGAGGGCAGCCCGACCTCTCCCTCCCTCTCCCCGGGCCGCCCTCCATGCCCCCCCCTCGGACTGCAGGCAGCAGAGTTAGCACGCAGGGAAGCGCTGCTGTACACAGCTGTTACTCACCTCCCTGGATCCGATCGCCGCTCCCACCCTGCTGGTCTCCTCTCTGCCTAGCCGGCTGATACACACGCGGCTGCTTCCTGTGTAAACAGGATGCAGCGTGTGTATCAGCAGCGGCTACATTGCAGAGAGGAGACCAGCAGTGCGGGAGCGGCGATCGGATCCAGGGAGGTGAGTAACAGCTGTGTACAGCAGCGCTTCCCTGCGCGCTAACTCTGCTGCCTACAGTCCGAGGGGGGAGCATGGAGGGCGGCCCGGGGAGAGGGAGGGAGAGGTCGGGCTGCCCTCCCCGCGGCTCCGGCTCCCATCTCCGCCATTATGAGGGGGCACCTACATACTTAACCTATACTGGGCAAGCTACCTATCTATACTATACTGGGGGGCACCTACCTAATCTAACCTATACTGGGGGAAGCTACCTAACTATCCTATACTGGGGGGCACCTACCTAATCTAACCTGTACTGGGGGCAGCTACATATCTATCCTATACTGGGGGGCACCTACCTAATCTAACCTGTACTGGGGGCAGCTACCTATCTATCCTATACTGGGGGGCACCTACCTAATCTAACCTATACTGGGGGCCAGCTACCTATCTATCCTATACTGGGGGCAGCTACCTATTTAACCTATACTGGGGGGCAGCTACCTATCTAACCTATACTGGGGGCAGCTACCTATCTAACCTATACTGGGGGGCAGCTACCTATCTAACCTATGCTGGGGGGCAGCAGCTACCTATCTAACCTATACTGGGGGGCAGCTACCTATCTAACCTATACTGGGGGGGGCAGCTACCTATCTAACCTATGCTGGGGGGCAGCTACCTATCTATCCTATGCTGGGGGGCAGCTACCTATCTAACCTATACTGGGGGCAGCTACCTATCTAACCTACACTGGGGGGCAGCTACCTATCTAACCTATGCTGGGGGGCAGCTACCTATCTATCCTATACTGGGGGGCACCTACCTAATCTAAACTGTACTGGGGGCAGCTACCTATCTATCCTATACTGGGGGGCACCTACCTAATCTAACCTGTACTGGGGGGCAGCTACCTATCTAACCTATACTGGGGGGCAGCTACCTATCTAACCTATACTGGGGGTAGCTACCTATCTATCCTATACTGGGGGGCACCTACCTAATCTAACCTGTACTGGGGGCAGCTACCTATCTATCCTATACTGGGGGGCACCTACCTAATCTAACCTGTACTGGGGGGCAGCTACCTATCTAACCTATACTGGGGGGTAGCTACCTATCTAACCTATACTGGGGGGCAGCTACCTATCTATCCTATACTGGGGGGCACCTACCTAATCTAACCTGTACTGGGGGCAGCTACCTATCTATCCTATACTGGGGGGCACCTACCTCATCTAACCTGTACTGGGGGGCAGCTACCTATCTAACCTATACTGGGGGGCAGCTACCTATCTAACCTATACTGGGGTGCAGCTACCTATCTAACCTATGCTGGGGGGCAGCTACCTGTCTAACCTATGCTGGGGGCAGCTACCTATCTAATCTATACTGGGGGCACCTACCTAATCTAACCTGTACTGGGGGCACCTACCTAATCTAACCTATACTGAAGGGCAGCGACCTAATCTAACCTATACTGGGGGGAAGCTACCTATCTAACCTATACTGGGGGCACTTATCTAACCTGTATTGGGGGCACCTACCTACCTAGCTAGCCTATACAGGTGGCAACTATACTGGCTACCTATACTGGGGGCACCTACCTAACTAACCTATACTGGGGGTGCCTACCTATCTAACCTATGCTGGGGGCAACTATACTGGCTACCTATATTGGAGGCACCTACCTAGCTAACCTGTACTGGGGGCACCTACTTATCTAACTTATACCGGGGCGGGGGGTGCCTGCCTATCTAACATATACTGGGGGCAACTATACTGGCTACCCATACTGGAGGCAACTACCTGGCTAACCTATACTGGGGGCAACTTTATTGGCTCACCCATGCCTGGCCACCTATACTCGGGGGGGACCTATAGCTGGCTACCTATACCGGGGGGGGGGGGGGGTGCAATTTTTACACCCTCGCCCTGGGTGCATTTTAGCCTAGAAACTGCACTGTTGCTGCCGGCCTCCGAGTCCGACGACTCCGAGCTCTGCAGCCTCTCCTGTCTCCTCCAAGGCTGCACGCTGGTGACGCTGCCTAGTGCCTAAGCCTGCTGATTTGATGGCGGCGGCTGCCGCCCGCTCTGCTGCCGCCCGCTCTGCTGCCCTGGCTGCGGCTGATTGTCATGGTCAGTCACTGAGCAGCGAGCGCCGCCGACGTGACCGTGACGATGATGATGATGAGGCTGGCTGGCTGCCGCCGGCCACCGCTCACTGGCCCAGCGCGAGATCCCTCAGATCCGAGATGGAGCATGCCCGCCGCAGACCGCAGCCGTCTGTCCCCTGCCAGTGTAGGATGCATGCTGGATGCGGATGCCCGCCCTTTGCCGCCGCCAGACCCGGAGGGAGACCCAATCCCTGGTGAGTCAGTCACTCACTTTGCTGCGTCACTCAGGCTTTCCTTCACGGACACAGTCGGTTGTGTGGGGGATGTAATGTTATGTAGAAATATTGGGGGGGGGGCGCCTTTACGATCTTTGCCTCAGGCAGCAGAAAGTCCAGGACCGGCCCTGCCGGTACCCATATAACATGTAACCATGGGTGGGAATGCAGATCCCTTGTTCCACATCAGAAATGAGGACATATCAGGTGATAAGGCAAGGTGATTGTTAGAGGCATCCACATAGATATTTGTAGTATATCCATTGTCCAGGCAAGATCAGGAGTTAAGTCCATAAAAATCCTGTAGTTGAGCAAGGTGGCAAGTAAGGGTGTTCAGTTTCCAGGCCACCAAATTCATGTTATATATTGCACTGTTAATACACATCCTATAAGTGCTGTCAGGCTTGTAAAGTTTTCTGCAATTCTCAGATAAGCTCCTCAGGCTGATATGGTGATGTTACATAACTAAAAGTATGCAATTGGTTTTGCTCAGCTTGACTAGAGATGGTCATTGAGATTGAAGTAATTCTGGCTTGTATGAAAATGTCACATGTAATTTATGCAGCTTTAAACTGGACCAATCAGATTCACTTCCTCTTAAAACGGATAACATTTCTAGCTGCATGCAGTTTGTATGACATTTGCATGCAAGCTGGTATTATTTGCATCTCACTGACCTCAACTGAACTTGAGCATTTATTTTAACTTTTGGCTTCTATTTAACTGAGCATCATTTAATGCACCCTATACCAATTTCTTCCACATACTTTTTCTTACATTTTTTTTTCCGATTCTGCTCTTATAAAATATTCACTTATCTGTATTCCACTTCTTTTCGAGGCTGCGATGCCAGATCTCCTCTAATCCTTCAGGAAAAAAATACTATTTCTTTTTTTTACTTTCCACCTGCAGTTTGCTCAGCTGTCAGATATTTTAAAACCCAAGTTAGGCGCCCGTTAAGAATCTCGCTCGGCGGAAACATGCACATCTTTTAATGACATTCTGCTAATGCAGCTTCTCAGGAGGATCTCAGTACTTTTCCCTGAAGAACAGATCAGTCGCTTCCCCCATAATCCTCCTTTTCTTTTAACATCGGGAAACAAGGTCCACTTTTAGCAAATCCTGCAACAATTGTGCTGGGAGCAAGAATAGCTGAAGTCATTTTAGTTATTTCTGCCCACATAGGCCAGTGCAAAAATATAAGACACGTTGAAACGACGTGACTTCTGCCTCACCATAATCATAGGTTTCCAGAAAAACAACATTGGTAATGCTTAAAAATAAAGTGTTTTTGGCCCAAGCACATTTGTAATTAAGCGGAGCCAGCAGGGAGTGGTTGTTCTTCTGATGTTCCATAAACTTATACAGTATGCAAGAGGATTATGTGGAGAATTGGAACGTGTGGGCATGAAGACATTTGCTGCGGTGGAATCACTTTTTGCTTTGATGTCTTGCAGTGGTAAAATTGATAGGTTTGGTTTGTAAATCACTGTGAATAGAATCCATATTAGCGGCAATGAAAAACTCTCTGTGCTTAAATCTTAGATTTTTGTATTTAGGCATAAAAAACAATGATTAATGTAAAAAAAGCTTTAAAATAAGCTTATCTGGTTTTAAAAGTGTTATTAAAAGATTAAAAGGATTTACTAGATACATAAGATATATGCCAATGCCATCTCCTTCTACAGTGAGTTGTTTAACCCCTTACTGTGTGTATTTTGGAAAGTGTTATATCGCATACCGTGCATTGATACTGGGGAATGATCGAGCATACAACTTTTTAGTCACCCTGGTTATAAGGGTCAAAAAACGACTGCAGACCCTGACTGGCAGCTCTGTCATTCTGCAAACATCATTTTTGCCAGTTGTTTAGCATGTTTCTTTAAAGAGAAACTCCAACCTAGAATTGAACTTTATCCCAATCAGTAGCTGATACCCCCTTTTACATGAGAAATATAATGATTTTCACAAACAGACCATCAGGGGGCGCTGTATGACTGATTTTGTGCTGAAACCCCTCCCACAAGAAGCTCTGAGTACTGCGGTACTCTGGGCAAACTGCCACAATGTAACAATGTTCACAGACAGGAATTAGCTGTTTACAGCTGTCTCTAACAGCCAAAACAGCTAGGAGCAGCTACATAACCTGCCCACAGTAACAATGTCACCATGTAATACATGTCAGAATGTGAATCTGGGAGAGGAAAGATTTTACAATGAGCAAACACTGACTAAATCATTTATACATAATTATGGTAAAAAATGAAGCACTTTTTTTACTACATTATTTTCACTGGAGTTCCTCTTTAAAGCATACCTGAAGTGACATGTGGCACGATGAGATAAACATAGGTGCATGTAGCACTAGTCCTAATAACAAATTGTCTGAAGTCCCTTTCTGTTTTCCAGTACTGCAAGTGTTAAAAAAATAGAGTTCTGATTTATGCAAATGAGCTTTTTCAAAGAGCTTGTTAAATTCAGCCCTCTCCTGAAAAGTAAATAGAAGGCAAAAGCCTTTTATCTGGCTCAGAAAGAAAAGCTGAAAGCATTTTAGGTCTAAAATGTTCAAAGGGTCATTGCTGCTATTTGTTTAGCAACATAATGAAGCCAATTTTATCTCATATGGTCATAGCTGCTGTTTAAAATGTAATCTTAATTAAATTAAGCTCTTAAGCTGAAAAAGAAAATGCGAGATTTATATTGGATACTAATTGTCTTTTTACGCATGCACACGTGCACGCGCATGTGTGTGTGTGTGTGTGTGTGTGTGTGTGTGTGTGTGTGTGTGTGTGTGTGTGTGTGTGTGTGTGTGTGTGTGTGTGTAGGAGGCGGCAGGGAAGAGAAGTATGATTTTAAAAAGGTCACCTTCAAAAGTCTAGAATCACTCTTGTCCTATGCACATTTAAACTAGAACAGTAGATTGATGTTCCCCTAAAAAAATGTGCTATGGGAATGTTAACAGAATGTTAATTTCCTGTGCAGAAGTGAGAAAAAGATATAGCAGAAAAATGGTTAAACAAGATCCCTTATAAAGTTTATGCCGTGAATCTGCTTCAGTTACCTTTTCACAATGCTGTATGATTAGTGTTTTAAAAAGTGCAGTGTATAAAACAGTGTTGAGCATTTATATAATGTTGCCATTGACACATTTTTCACAGTATATTGCAGAGTACATTGAGCAAATCACATAATTCTCTCTGAGGCTAGGTCCAAACTTGTCCGTTCCAGATCGGATCCGTTCCAAACGGATCCGTTTTAGTAAATATATATATATATATTATATATATATATATATATATATATATATATTTCCTCTCCATTTTCTTTAAAAAAATACCTTTTTGCAGCCTTCACCAGTCCGTGGAAACGTATCCCCAGCCATGGCTGGGGGGGCGCCATGCTGAAAGGGGTAGCAGCCAGGACAGAAGGGGTTTGCAGAGGACACCCTGGACCCCCCTTCCCCGCTCCCCCTCCAGCTAGTTTCTGCTTAAAATACTTTAAATATCAATGTTATAAAGCAAGCGACAAGCGGGGAACTTACTTCCTTGCAATCCACCGCTCGCCGCGTCACTTCCTGTAATGCCGCCCTCTGTACTTCACCATCCACTGCAACCCCCGTCCTGGCTGCTACCCCCTCCAGCATGGTGGCCCCCTCCCCACCCACAGGCAGGGCTAGGACACAGAAAACATATATGTTTCTGTGTCCAAAATGGCCTGTGTAAAGGGGATCAATTTTCCTATTGCCCTTCACCACCCCTGCGTGTATCAGGATCCATATGCGGCCCGTGAAAATGCAGCAAATCCACACCTTCGATGCAGGTTTTGAAAGCGGCTACCCGAAGACACAGGCGGATCCGTTTTTTGTTTGGATAAAGATGGCTGCTATTTTTAACATTGCTATCCGTGGCTCCGGTTTTCATCAGGTTTTAAAGATGGAGCCACAATTTTACCACTTCCATGTAGTATGAAAGCTTACCTACATAATTTGTTCAAAGCATTCAAAATCTGTTGGCCCTCATACAACATGGAATGGGTAAAATTGGCCAATTAAAATTAGATGTGTGTACTGGCCCTAATTCCCTGGGGCTCTCTCTCTTTGTCAGTGGTAACTGTGCAACATTTGATGCAGAGATCCTGAAAGTTGGGTGTCTAATGCAATTAGAACCATTATAAAGGGCAATTTTTGGTGCTCGATGAAGGTTGTGGGCAGCAGAGACACATGGACCTTTACTTGATGTATTGTGTTGATTAAAGGCTGAAATATTGATACATGTGTGGCATATATGTCATTTCAGTGTGCTCTAGTCAAGTTTTTAAATATACACATTTGCTCTTACTTAGTAGTACTTGGTGAAATTTGCTTTCTTAAAACAGAAGGAAACTTGGAATAATTAAACTATAAGTGAACATTTGTGGTTACCCACAATGCACCACTACTGAATATGCAAATTATCTCGTAGTAGTACAGAAGATATAAATGTCTGCCAGTCAGTCTGAAGTTGGTGTATATGCAACATGTTTACCATATCAGCAGGGGTGTGGCTACATATAGTTACTTATTAGGGGGCTCAGGATCTATACAGTAGCCATTCAGTGCCATGCCCAGGAATGAGGCTGAAGTATGCTTCAGAAATGTAAATCAATCCTCTCTTTAGGATCAGTCTTGCAGTGACCTGCCTCCTGTCTGCACTTCTGGTGCTTACCTTATATACCAAAGATGCAATCAGGAACACAGTAGTTCTGGACAATCAGCACTAAGCAGCCTTGGTAACATTATGTGCTGATTGATTGAAAGGAAACCTAAGGGTAAAGAGCAGCCAATCAAAATGTGTGTTTCGTTCTACAAAATCCCATTGGTCAGTTAGACAATCTCTTCACTTTTGCTTCATTTTTCTTCACACCTGAGTGATTTGCTGAATATGCCCCTCTCGGGCCTTCCTTGTGTGGATTAAGGAGAGAGCAGTTACGTGTTTTATTATATTCTGACACTGCTAAGAGATTTTGAAATATAGGTAAAACATTTGTGTTAAAGAAGAACTGTAAGGACATATTGTGCAATGCAATACAATATTCTGCAGGATACACATTTTTACCTTAATTAGCCTGGTTTCAGGATCAGAAGCACTATATCTATATATTGCTGTATATTGGCATTTAACCCCATTTTCCCTATGATGCTTAGCCTAGGCTATGATGTCACAAAGCCTTCTGCCCCAGAGAATTCTGGGAGACCAGGGCCCATATGCAATTGACTTTTTCTCCTGACTTTTCTCCCAGATGATATTGATAGCACATTTTCACCTACTTTTTGTTACTTTTTCCATTGCAAAGTGCTGAAAACGTATTCTAAATTGAAGTTGAAAAAGTATATCCTAGGTGAAAACTCAGGTGAAAAAGTCAATTGCATATGGGCCCTGGGCCCATATGCAATTCACTTTTTCTCCTGAGTTTTCTCCTAGGTGACATTTTCAAACATGTCAATAAAATGCCTTTCAAACCACCAGCAAGCAAGAAAATGCTAACAATTATTTTGATAGTACTTGGTTACCTACTTTTTGGTATTTTTTTAATTGCAAAGTGCTGAAAAGTTATTCTAAATAGAAGATAAAATGCATCTCCTAGGAGAAAACTCACCTGAGCCCAGGTGTTGTTTCTGCTAATTTCACACCCAAAAAACTAAAAAACATCCCACAGTGAAGCTCTATGCCAGCAGTAACAAATGGTACCATCTGTGATAGATTTATGAATGTAAATCAGGAATCAGGATGAGATTTTTACAGTTGGCAAACAATAGGAAATCCCTGAATAAGGCTGGATGCACACTTACCAGAGCTCAAGCATATTGTAAAAATGGGGGAGCAGGCATGTATATGTAGCAGTCCATGTAGTTGTGACATCATGAACATACACAGTGCACTCATGGTTGCACAATCAAAGATGTACGCAGCTGGCGGAGTACCTGCACACTCATGCACCAACCAGACAACCAGGAAGTAGCTGGGGGGGGGGGGGGGGCATTTGGGAGCGAAAGGAGGGGGCGGAGACAAACGAGGGGTGTGGTGGGCATGAGGACTAATTCATATACATGGATGCTTCCCGTTTTCACAATATGTTTGAGCTCTGGTATCCCTAAGGTGTACAAAAATGAGAACATGTTGCCGCAATATGTTTTAATATGGTGTCCAGAAAAATCTTGCCTGTAGGCAGTTTTTTTCACATGCAATTAACACATCTATTTGTTAGAAACTCCATTGATTAACATGGGTTGTCATTTTAAATGAGTTTTAAAACAATCTTGAAAGGCTCACTATCACAGCTAAGCAATTTTATTATTATATATCAATCTATTGGAACTTTACTGAATATAGATAGATAGATAGATAGATAGATAGATAGATAGACAGACAGACAGACAGACAGACAGACAGACAGACAGACAGACAGACAGACAGACAGACAGATAGATAGATAGATAGATAGATAGATAGATAGATAGATAGATACAATAGATAGAAAAAAATCTACATACATTTTCCTTTACAGCAGTTATTCTATAAATAATATTATATTTTAGTTTTGGCCAGTAAAGTTTAAAATAGTTCATCCTGCTATGTTCAGTATGAAATCATTTTATGATATAAATCTGAAATGTTACAGTACCTCATTTGTCAAAAAAATATACAGTAACATCACATTGCAGCATTTCCAGCCAGCAAATCCAACATTTTACTTTTACTGACTTTTGGCCAAATTGTGTGAATGTCATTCTATTCATGTACGCTCAGCATCACATTTAACAACATCAATATTCATTTTGAAGTACAGCATGAAAACGAGTGTGACATTTGGCGTTCCACACTAATATGTGACATTACTTCCCCATAATGCACCATATAATCCCATGGTTGCATCGTCAAAATGTATAATAATATGTCTAATCTCGATTGTCAGCTAGCTCTTATGTTCGCTGACAAAAGACCAGAGACAATGGTACTTGCTTAGCAGGGATATTTCCACAGGTGTAGAAATCCTCATAATTGTATTGTGCAAAAATAGCACAAAAAGATTTGCAGTGGATGTGACCTTCTGGGGATTATCTAAGTATTGCATTGTGTAAGTAAGAAAGATTGTTAATATAATGGATGCCCGTATTTAATTATTTTTTGAAGGTCACCCTGTGCATTTAGATGATCTTTCCTTTACTCCAAGGGACCCGTGGCTTTGTGCATTACACTTTTTTCTAACATGGATTGCCATGCAGAAGATTCTTATCATTTATATTCGATGATTGCAGAACACTTCTACAGTAAGTGACCTAGGTCATCTCATTCCAACTTTCTTAGAACTTTTGTTGTAATACAGTCACTATAAAAATAGGCAGCAGATGGAACAGCACATTGTTTTTTATGGCTCAGTGAAATAGATTGCCACTACCAATTATTATTTTTCCCCTCTCTATTTTCCTGTTTACTTTCTGAAAGCCTAAGCTATTTTGAAAAAAAAAAATCCAGTTGTAGAATCGGTGTCTTTACAAGAAGCAGATATGTAAAATAATTATATCTTAAAGTCATACTGAAGACACATATGAAAACTGTAATAGCGTAGATGGAATGCAAGAAAACTAGAATAGGTCATGTATAATAAAACAAATGACCTCGTTCTGCTCTTCTTGATATCATTTTTGTGTCATACCACCCCTATGTTTTGCCCACAATTGCGTGCTGAGAACTAACCACATGGTGAATCGCTGTGCCTTTCTGATGGGAAACCTTGGTAAGTGAGAAGCCCAATTCACTGTGTTCACAGTTTAAATAACTATGCAATCAGGGGCGTAACTAGAACTCATCGGGCCCCCGGGGGCCTGCTCAGGGCCATTTTGGGGGTGCAGAAGGGGTCGCAGCATGAGGGGAGAGCATTGCACATTGATGGGGAGAGGGTGACAGTCCCCCCTCCCTCACCTTGGGCTCTCCTTCTCTCTGAGCTCCCCTCTTGCATCTATTACTGGCAGCGGCAGCATCAGCAATACATACCTCCATTCACCACCGGAGGTCTCCGATCTGTAAGTGCTTTAAACAAGAAGTAATGTGAAACACTTACAGATCGGAGACCTCCGGCAGTGAATGGAGGTATGTATAGTTGATACTAGCCACAGTTGCCAGTAATAGATGCAGGAGGGGAGCGCAGAGGGGAGAGCCCAAAGTGAAAGGGGGGGGACTGTCCCCTCTCCTCACCAATGTGCAATGCTCTCTCATCATGCTTTGACCCCTCCTGCTGCCACAATGGCCCTGAGCGGGCCCCAGAGGGGCCCTGGGCCCCCCCACGGGTGCAGGGGCTGCATCCTTGATTGTTACGCCCCTGAGTGCAATGTACCATATGATAATGCCATGGAAACATGGTTGCCAGTGCACTTCCTGGTTTTAATTAGGGATGAGATTTTAAATTCAAAACAGTGTTCCAAATGCTCTTGCACAGAACCAGAACCTATACATATGCGGGCTGCCACAGGGGGTGAGTTAACTCACCCTTGTCCTTATTACCACCTCTAGCCACTGCGCTCCATGTCACATCCCATCTACTTTTTCCTTCACAGCTAGAAGGAAGAAGTATCAGAAAGATGGAACATGATGTGCCCCAAGAAGAAAGTGGGGTAATAATAATTTGAATAAATGCATTATGTTTTAATTTAGGCCAGATCTAGCAGCCCACTATTGTATTTGAAACTGATTAGTGTCCTTTAATTTGGTCTTTTTTCAAACTTATGATAGATGAGCCCCCAATGAGTTCTTTCTGTTCCATAACTTGCTGTGGTGTAAACAGCATACTATAAAATGGCTACACACTGCAAAATGGCTGCCAAACTGCATTGCATCAATAAAAGTATCTGATTTTACAGCAATTCGATAAAAAGATCTAATTTTCCAAAAAATCTAAAGCTTTTTTTTTATTCAAGCAAGAAATCCAATCGGATTTCCCATTTTTATTTAATAAAAGTCAATCGGGAATTGTGGATTTTTGTGATCAATTTTTATGAAAATTGAATAGTGTGTGGTTGATTATAAATGTTCTCATATTTTTCAATCATTTTTGTCATAATTGGGGAAAAATTGTACACGTGTGTGGTACATTGGTCCGATTTTTCAAATGTTACAATCAGGACAATTTATTGTGATCCTTGAATTGAATTGAAAAGAAAGAAAAAATTGTATGTTGCGTGGCCACCTTTGAGTATATGTGGCAGACTGCATTGACAGGGAAATTGCAGGTAAAAGTTGCACCCTTAAAGAGACACTGAGGCGAAAAAAAAAATGATATTATGATTTGTATGTGTAGTACAGCTAAGAAATAAAACATTAAGATCAGATACATCAGTCTAATTGTTTACAGTACAGGAAGAGTTAAGAAACTCCAGTTGTTATCTCTATGCAAACAAGCCATTAAGCTCTATGACTTTCAAAGTGTTGGAGAGGGCTGTTATCTGACTTGTATTATCTCAACTGTTATTGAACTATTTACTTTTTCTCTGCCAGAGGAGAGGTGATTAGTTCACAGACTGCTCTGAAAGAATCATTTTGAATGCTGAGTGTTGTGTAATTGGCACATATTATAGAATGATGCAATGTTAGAAAAAACACTATATACCTGAAAATAAAAATATGAGAATATTTTCTTTGCTGCTAATCTTCTAGTAATTATTCATAGTACACAACCAATTCACTATATCATATTTTTTTTTCGCTTCAGTGTCTCTTTAAGTCATGTGTATACTGCTGGACAGGAAATATGTCATCTGAAAATCCGCATCTGTGCATGCGCACCGCACCACAAATGCGCCAAAAATTACAAATGTGCATGTTGTTTCTGGTGCCATGTGCTGTGCGCGATAACGCACTGCAGCTTCTACCTCAACTAATGCACTTCCATCCCATCGCAGTAAGTGTGTCATGTTTCAATGACCTTATTGGCCATTGTGATAAAGTGTGTTAGGTGGAAGCAATGCAATAAAATACAATGCAGTAAATGTAAAATGGGCCTAAAGGGAAACTTTATAGTAGCAAAGCTGTTTGGCACCAAGATGGTTCATCTTACCAGCTTGAGAAAAGGTGTAAACCCCCAAATAGTGGGCTTTACAGCATCAGGGTATATTGTAGCTGCTATATAGAGGTTTTGCTGGCTCTTTTATATAAATTCACCCCTAAGTGTAGGTTTTAAGATTTAAACAAAAAGTCTAGTTAATTGCCCCATAGACATCTAAGTGACAAATTGGCCAGGACATCCTAGCCAATCAGATGCTTGGATATAAATGAGGTGGTCAAATCCACTATTTTGTATACATTGAAGCGCACCCCTAGTGGTAGGTTCACAAAAAAAGGACATTACAGGTTATAGTTCAGGGAGGACTCCAGCATATTCACTTTGATCACAGTGTATCTTAGAAAAAAATAAGCATCACTAAAGCCTTGCACACATTCCTGTCAGCTGAGTCAGCCGATAATGATCACCTCAGCCAATAACCAGGTGTGTGCACGGCATCTGGCGACCTCCAACCAGCAACTGATCTGCTCGGCGGATCTACTCCAGCAGCGCCAAACCCCCACCAAAACCATTGCTTGTGCTGCTCCCCCACACACCGCATGACAGCCCTCCATCATCCCCCCGCATAGCAACACAGGGCATCATCAGCTACACAGCTGAGATGCACTGTGTGGATCAGCAATGTTGCCTGAAGGAATCAGGTGTGTTTGCACCTTAAAGGATACCCGAAGTGACATGTGACATGATTAGATAGACATGGGTATGTACAGTGCCTAGCACACAAATAACTATGCTGTGTTCCTTTTTTTCTTTCTCTGCCTGAAAGAGTTAAATATCAGGTATGTAGGTGGCTGACTCAGTCCTGACTCAGACAGGAAGTAACCACAGTTTGACCCTCAATGAAAAGAAATTCCCCCTTTTATCTCTTTCTTGCTCTCAGAAGCCATTTTCTGCTGGGAAAGTGTTTTATAGTTGGAATTTCTTATCAGTGAGGGTCACACTGTAGTCACTTCCTGTCTGAGTCAGGACTGAGTCAGCCACTTACATACCTGATATTTGACTCTTTCAGGCAGAGAAAGAAAAAAAAGAACACAGCATAGTTATTTGTGTGCTAGACACTGTACATACACATGTCTATCTCATCATGTCACATGCCACTTCGGGTATCCTTTAAGAGCGTACCTATGTAGTGTTATATAGTTGCAACGTATTTGTTTTAGAGTAACACTTAAACTGTGATCTAGCTTACTGATCTGGTTTGGAATTTGTTATAGTGAAGCCACTTCTATATTACATATATCGGAAGGCCAGCGAGTCACTTATTCAAGCCGTCTATGTAACCTCTGTGACAGTCTGTAGAGGCAATATTCTACCCTTACATAGACCGTAACGCAATTCTGAAATGGAGAATTCCATTCCTCCCTTGCCCTATATAAAATTCACTGAATTGTTACAATAGTCCCAAAGTAGCATTGTTTGGATGCTGTAAAATGCATAGCCCGCTGCAGAATATAAGAGCAAGGAGATTTTAAAGAGCATTTAATTATGAAATAAATTGCCAGGCAATTATTTATCTTGTATCCTGTTGTTAACAAAAAAAAAGGATATTTCCTTTAAGAGTTTATGATAGACATACTGTATATTTATATATATATTTTTTTTTTTCAATCTTCAGCTCTTGTTTTTCTACAGCTGTGTCTAATTGCCTTTGACATTTACCATCTTTGTAGTCAGTAACTTCTAAGAAATGTTGCATTTCCCTTTGCATGTGAACAAAAAATGCCAGGGAATAAATCCATTAGACCTCTGTAGCTTTGGGAGCCAAGACTGCTAGATGAAACACATTTTGCCAGCTTATTGCTCTTTCAGTAAACAATGGAACTACAGGGACAAGTACAGTATATGCCAGTGAAAAAGCTTAAATGAAGACAAATCAAAGTCAATTTATCATACGTATGATTTAATAGGACTGTATTAGAAACATGGCATATAACAGATGCTGTGCAGCCCTCAGGGGATCCCAGGGCAAAGAAAATCCTTTACATCCATCAGCAGGACACTGGTTAGGCAAAACTTCTTTAAAAATAGATTAAAACGTTTTTTCGAGATAACGTAGTCACGGGCTGGAGTGATGACTAAAGAGAGAGCAGATTTCAACTCTCATCTGCAGAAGTCTCACCTTTCATTATCTTCTGTGTGTACAAATCTGATAAAAGTCAACATGCGGCCTGCTTTTCTCAGCCCCACTGATAACCTAAACAAAGCAACAAAGCCCGCATTCTGCAAAATGTATTCATTTCCTGACTTTGTTTTTTTTTCATTTTACAATGATTCACACAATTGGAAAAAAAAAAGTTTATACATATGGACCTCTAGAGGAATCTCAGAAGACCCATTTAGGGATCCACAAATCCTAGCTTCTGTTAAACACAAATGCATCCTTGTTATTTCTTTCAGCCGAGCATGTCTTCCGCATCTCTACCTTATGTGTCCCTCCCCGTCCACTTTAGATTGTAAGCCTTTGACAGGGTCTCCCCCTTAAGGCTCATACACATGTCCAACTTAACGTACAACCAACAGCACAACATGGCCAACCGCACAAGTTGTTTACACGACAGGTGTGTACACACACCAACCAACTAAACAACCAACTCACCTAAATACTATGCGCGCAAACTAAACGACAAACTGCACAACATGTCTGCATTCAAGAGCAACAAAATTGTTTGAAAGACTTGTACGCACATTCCAATCTGCATGATAGTTGGGCAGATTGATTCAGCGGTTGGACCTGTTATCAGCTGGTCATCTGGTTGTTTGCCAGCTGTAAACACACCAAACTTATCTTCCAATAGACTAAGTTTGAAAGCTACTTGGGCGAATTGTTGGGACATGTGTCCTTCTTGATCTAGTGACCCCCCAATGACATCCTTTCTATGGACTAACTTGGACTTGAATTACTGGGTCCCTGTAAAATCACATGATCATGCATCTTATACCTTGCTTGCATATATAACCTTGTGATATGTTGTATAACTGTGTGCTATCCAGGGCCGGGCAGAGGCAGAGGCGAGAGAGGCTCCAGCCTCAGGGTGCAGTGTAGTAGGGGCGCACAACTCACTCATCTATCATTGCCCTATTGTGTTTGAAACAGAGAAAAATAAGGAAAAGATCTACATGGCAGGGACTGCACACCAGATAACTAGAGATTAAGGTGTTTGGGGCCTGGGGTGCCTCTTAGTCTAATAGCAATCAGTGTGTGACGACTGGGGCAGGAGGGATGGAGGGGCGCACTTTGGTGTCTCAACCTCGGGTGCTGGAGGACCTTCTCCCGGCTCTGGTGCTACCCCTCTGTCTTTCACCCTTTGTTTACATTGTATGTATCCCTATTTATTGTCCAGGGCAGCATTATATGTTGGTGTTTTATAAATACAATAAATAATAATATTAATAATTTCTCTGGATGAGCACATCCACACTACAAGACAATATAGCTCCTCCTATTTAATTTTAAAATTTAAATTGGTGAGACATCCTCCAATGGCCATATTCCGGGCTGGTATGATCTGAAATGACACGATAAAACATGACATGAAATGGGTCATTCAAATAATAGTTGTTCAAAATGCCTGCTTATTCAGTATAGCCTAGATCCCCATTGCTATGTTTTGTTGCATCTCAGTTTTGTAATCTGGTAGCACAGATTATATGGATAACTGCTTTACCCTACTCTTCAAAAATCCTCCCAAAAGAGATAGGGAAGTAATGCTGGGTAGGAAGTACGTCACTGAGATTCCCATCATTCCATGCTTTCACACCGTGTTGTTCCCACTTGCTGCATCACATTGCATTGCTGCATAATCCATGTGGTAGGCACGGATCATTCGGCAACTCACTGCAGACTTTCTGTAGGGAATGGGGCAAGTTTGATATTTCTGCTGCACCACGTCACATTGCATGAAGTGTGCAAGTCTCCATAGACCTGCATGATCCTTGTGGTGGGGATGAGGCAGGGAAGTGTAACGAGGGGCAATGCAGCACGCAAGTGATAAAGGGGCCTAAAATGTGTAAGAATTAAAGTTATTTGTTTCAAATTGCAACAGAGATTACTGTGGAAAACCAAGAGTTCTCATATCTCTCAACACTGTGAATGTTTACACCAGATGCATGAATTCAATGCTCTCCATAGCAATCCAGGTGTATCTCTATAACAGCTCTCAAGAGAAATGATGCAGCCCCTTTATTAAATTAGTGGAGTAAGGTATAAAGCAGCAGACATGTTTCAGGCACTTAATGTGCCTTTCATCAATGCAATTGTCCAGACATATCTGCATCTGATTTGTAATGACCTATATTTGGACTCCAAGCAACTACTAAAATCATTCAGCACATAGTTTTGTATGTATACTGGTTTTAATTAAAAATGGAGGAACAGCAGGGGTGTGTACATTTCTACAAATTATGGGGTGCCTCAGCACGGCTCTTTGATGAGGTCCACAGAAAGCTCACACTCCTTTCCCCATCTCACTTGGTGATCCCCTACATCTAGGGGCCATCTGTTGTGGACAATTTAATAAGTATGGTGACAACAACACCTGATCTGGATTAAAAAAACCTGTATTAGTGAGAGGGAGGGTAAGTAGTTTGGGCCACCACAGATCTGGGCTCACCCTCAGTTGAAGAGGCTGCTACCTCTATTGTCATAGACTCGTGCAGTTGATTTCCTTGGTTCCTGCTCTTCTCCTGATCTAAGATTTTTTTTGTGGTAATTAGGGATGAGTTTAAATTTTTACTAAAGTCATTTTCATTTTAAAATATATATTTTTGCATTACTCAGTAAGGTTTAGATTAATGCAAGATACATTTTTACAAAAATGATAGCTTTCTTGAAAAGTGTTTTTTTCATGCCCATTATCTTCACTACATTTGATAAAAATGTCTTTTCAGTAGCATGCCTATAAAATATTGTGTATATTTTAATTTGTGTGAAAAAAGGGGTTTCCTTTGCCCATAGAGTTTAATGCATTTCAGAAAAGTGAGTTATCTAATGCTGCTCACATATTTTTGTGGAAATTCTTACCTGTGCAAATATATTTTCTGTCACGCCCATATGCTATTGCAAAAATTGTGGTGATGGCAAAATAGCCATATTCGCTTATCACTGGTACTAATGTTTATTGTAGAATAATGCTTTACCTGCCAAATAGCAATAAAGAAAGCGCTAAATCTCTTATAATGGAGTTTGGGTTTTTTTGTTTTTTTGTCATACCATTTCTTAGGAGATGTTTTATCAAAATTCGGGGTCATTTTCAATGTAAAACCTGAAGATCTAAGAAGTTAATATGCAGGCACACCGCACATAACCAAGAGGGAGGGAGGAAGGCGCCATTTGGGAAATGTATCAAGTTTTATTCAAAACACGGTACAAACATTGCACTTACTAGAAGACATGTGCATATCTGCATAACTCAGAGTGTTAATATTCCTGCCAGCTATTTTAATTCTAGCATGTGACTCATCCAAACCAGCATCAGGTATAAGGTATTCCACATAGGCAATGCTCTAGTAATAAGTCTGTACAGCAAAGACTACTAAACTGTTGGCCAAGGTATTGAGTCCTGACCCCTATGAACCCCTGATCTTTATGGGCAACAGTCCATGTGTGTATAAGCACCTTCAGTTACTGAAGAGGTCATCAAGATGTATGCATTGGTGGCAAGCCAAGTATTTTCCTTTCATATTGTCAAAAATGCACAAAATTGAAGCATGTTTAAAGAACAACTGTTAGCCATCATATGCCCCTCACAAAAATACATATGTAAGTAGATAAATGCTTGCTCTACTTACATACCAGATGTAATGCACTGTCCACGTTTTGGTTTGTTTTAATTTTCAATTTATATTATTTTCCTGGCAGGGGCCATCTTGTGCCCTCCAGGTTAAAGAATCCCCCCCTCCGGATCCCCCTCCTCCCCTCACTGATTCAGAGCACAGTGGGGAGGATAAAGGCAGCAGGCACAGACTCACCTAATAGTGTATTCAAGTGCTGGCATTCCCATCTGTTCCCTGCACTACCACCAGAGGCAGTGCAGAGAGTATAGAAGGGAACTGCAGCACCTGGAGCCATTATTCAGGGAGTCTTTGTGCAGTTCTTTTATCCTTCCCCAATATTCAGCACGGGGAAGAGGGAGAATTTTGGGGGCGGTGGGCGGCAGATGCAGCAGAAAGGGAACCCACATGCTTCTGGAGGAAGGAGGCCGAGGACAGTGACAGGAGACAGCCTCTGGCCCCCCCTCCCTGCGCACTAACATGGCTGAAACATAGAGAGTGAAGGGGAGAGCAGGCATCCAATCACAGCGCAGAGAGGTGAGTGACAGAGGCTTCAGCCAATCAGGCTGATACAGCATAGCATGTCACTTCTTTTTTTGCATCTGTGTTAGTCTGCGTACCATCTTAGAGCCTGGGGGCATGGGGAGAGAAGGAGCACAGTAAGATTGATTTTAAAGTTTGGATTTGCCTAGTTAGCATCCTCTTGACTATTGTAACAGCCTGCACTAGAAAATGAATATTGCATTTAATGCCTAACAGTTACTCTTTAATGTAAATGAATTTTTTCATGAAAAAAATAACTTGTGCTAACTTGAGCAATAACAAAAAGATGAAGAGCTGTTGTGTTGTTCTTTTCTTGTGTACAGACTATGGTATGAGAGCTTTAACATGTTATTTTGTTCGTTCAGTTGAAGGTTTTTATAGGAGACAGCTTGATGCAAGTTTTATATCGTTTTTTCTCTTTAATGCAAGGGAAGGCTTTTTATATATTTTTGTAAAAAGTGGTCTTAGTGAACATTTTACACACAACTTAATGTTTGAGCAAATACATATTTATTATTTCCTGTAAAAAATCAAACTATAACGCCAAATAAAAATCACACAAATGGTCAAAATCTAAGCGTAAGAGACTCTTGCTATCCATTCAATTCTGCTACATATTCTGACAACCTGTATAGCTAAGTTGATGGCCTTGAAAAGTTGAATTTGCAGTTGGGAGAAAGGAATGATTTCTTGATCTCCTTGTGTACTTGTTCAGTTATTTTCTTAGGAGAATGTTCATGACAACAATGTTTCAATTCAACTTTAAAATATCCTTTTCACGAGGGAAAAAGTATCAAGCATTAAAAGTCAAAGATAAAATGCATGTGCCGGTACGAGTTTGAGCTTTATCGCTTCCGTAATAAGAAATATGTTTGCCTTTTACTAATCCATAGGGTGTTGGAAAAGCAATTTTGTAAAAGTAATCTTTCTCCATTACCATTTCATCGTCTAGAATCTTTCTAAGTTGAGTTTTCTGTATGAACAGAAGGCAAGGAATGCAGCAAAATAATGGAACTGTTTCTCAGCTGTCAGCATTGCTATTTTATACTCGTGTTTTTTGTAAGAAATTGTTTTGTTTTTCCTCATTATAAACAAACAGAATTTACATACAATAACAAATATATTTTATGATCAGAAAACAATGCAAAATTACTTCTCAGAGGATTCCGGGGGTTGGGGGGCATCTTGTACGCAGGGAGACACGGTACTTTCTCCTTCTCTGAAGGCAGCTCTTCCTTCTCCCTTTGGTCTGTTTCTCTTTTCCCTTTCTTTATCTATTTCTATGTAATAATTAAATTTGATTGGCAAATTCCGATTGGCAAACATGATGAGACCAAGAGTCCAAGAGTGTGATGATGAAGCGTATCAATATGGTTGGGCCTTCATAAACTGTGGCCAAACTCTGAGCTAATCAGAAAAAAAAACAATGCAAATTGGTATTAGTGAAGGAGTTTATTGAATTTTTTTTAAATAATGGTCTACATTTATGAGACTTCATACAGACGGTAAAGAAGCTGACAAAAAAAGGACTTTTTCTGCCATTTCCTAGGGTAATGGTGCCCGTACACGGCACAATAAAAACATTTGATTTTCCACTTTATTCAACCAAAATGATTGATGAAAAAGTCAAAAGGATTTTTTTTTTTTGATCAAGAAAAAGAAACAATTATCCTGTTTTTTCAATAAAAATCTGATCGAACATGTTGGAAAAATCTTTATATTCGATCTAATGGAATAATCGAGCAAAATTATCTAATCAAAAAAAATTTAAAAAAATTGTATGGGCACCATAATTGTTCCTGCAGACCTAAGCCTAGACCTTTTGGGGCAGGTTTGCAGTAGGTAACATAACCATAAAACCAGGTCTAGGGATTGTATAAGCAAACATTTCTTCTTTTCCCCATGAAAAATATAAGAAATGTTGCATAAATTAGCAGTTTTGTTAAAACTGCTAAAAAGACTTAAAGTTACTTTAATTCAACCAGTAAGTAATTTTTTGACAAGAAATGACATAGGTGTCTCCCAAAAGATAATAAGACGATGTACAAGAGGCATTAGTGGGGGAAAAAAACATTTCTCAGCTTTTATTTACATTTGAGCAAAAAGTGTCCAGTCTAAAATTATTCATACCCTTCACAAACTGTCACAGTCTGTGGAAAAATCCAAAGTTCTATACCATTCCCAATAGTCCAAGCTGTTCTAAAGCATCCTAATTAACCTGATTAATTGGGAACAGCTGTTTTAATCAACTCAACAGGTGGAAAAAAGCAGCGCTCTGCAGTTGGTTTGTGGACAGTCAGTGAGGACCTGCGGTTGCACATTGTGGCTGCTCACAAGTCAGGAAATGGCTACAAGGCCATTTAAAAATGTTTTTAAGTTTGAATGGCTACAGTGCAAAGTATTATTAAAAATACAAGATGTTCTAACCTGTAACCACCGGCGTACCTACCGGGGATGCGACCCCCTCAGCCGCAGGGGGGCCCGGGGCTGCTCTGGGGCCCGCTCACTGTGCGCGGGGGGAGCGATTCTGGACCCCCCAGCAAGGTGCTCAACTGGCCGCAGCGTCTGATAGACGCTGCGCCAGTTCATTCCCCGCAGCCCCGCTACAGCAGCCTGTATGGTCTCCGGCAGGCAGAGCAGGGCTACGGCAAGATGGCCACCGAAGAAGCCCTACACTGGAGACTATTTGTGTTTCTAGTACAGGGCTTCGGCAGCCATCTTGCCGTAGCCCTGCACTCTGCCTGTCAGCGCGGGAGATGTGCTGCAGGAGGACTCGGGGAGCTGCGAGCCAGATGCCGGGAGAGGAGAAGACTTCTGTCAGGTAAGTGAATTGTTTTTTTTTTTTTAGCAGGTGCATTTTTTTTCTAGTGTCTGCTGCCTACATTGTGATTTTCAGGTGTCTGCTGCCCACATTACGATTTTCTGGTGTCTGCTGCCTACATTACGATTTTCTGGTGACTGCTGCCCACATTACGATTTTCTGGTGTCTGCTGCCCACATTGCGATTTTCTGGTGTCTGCTGCCCACATTACGATTTTCTGGTGTCTGCTGCCCACATTGCGATTTTCAGGTGTCTGCTGCCCACATTACGATTTTCTGGTCACTGCTGCCCACATTGCGATTTTCTGGTCACTGCTGCCCACATTGCGATTTTTAGGTGTCTGCTGCCCACATTGCGATTTTCAGGTGTCTGCTGCCCACATTACGATTTTCTGGTGTCTGCTGCCCACATTACGATTTTCAGGTGTCTGCTGCCCACATTACGATTTTCTGGTGACTGCTGCCCACATTGCGATTTTCTGGTGTCTGCTGCCCACATTACGATTTTCTGGTTTCTGCTGCCCACATTACGATTTTCTGGTGTCTGCTGCCCACATTGCGATTTTCTGGTGTATGCTGCCCACATTAGGATTTTCTGGTGACTGCTGCCCACATTGCGATTTTCTGGTGACTGCTGCCCAGTGCCCACATTGCGATTTTCTGGTTCCTGCTGCCCACATTGCGATTTTGTGGTCACTGCTGCCCACATTGCGATTTTCTGGTCACTGCTGCCCACATTGCGATTTTCAGGTGTCTGCTGCCCACATTACGATTTTCAGGTGTCTGCTGCCCACATTACGATTTTCAGGTGTCTGCTGCCCACATTGCGATTTTCAGGTGTCTGCTGCCCACATTGCGATTTTCAGGTGTCTGCTGCCCACATTGCGATTTTCAGGTGTCTGCTGCCCACATTGCGATTTTCTGGTGTCTGCTGCCCACATTACGATTTTCTGGTGTATGCTGCCCACATTAGGATTTTCTGGTGACTGCTGCCCACATTGCGATTTTCTGGTGACTGCTGCCCAGTGCCCACATTGCGATTTTCTGGTTCCTGCTGCCCACATTGCGATTTTCTGGTGACTGCTGCCCACATTGTGATTTTCTGGTGACTGCTGCCCACATAAGGATTTTCTGGTGACTGCTGCCCACATTAGGATTTTCTGGTGTGTGCTGCCCACATTATGATATTCTGGTGACTGACTGCCCACATTGCGATTTTCAGGTGTCTGCTGCCCACATTACGATTTTTTGGCCCACATTACGATTTTCTGTTGAACACTGCCCACATTACGATTGTCTGGTGAATGCTGTCCATGTTACAACTTTCTGGTGAACGCTGCCCACATTACGATTTTCTGGTGAACTCTGCCCACATTACGATTTTCTGTCCCACATTACGATATTCTGGTGAACGCTGCCCACATTACGATTGTCTGGTGAATGCAGTCCACGTTACAATTTTCTGGTGACTGCTGCTCACGTTACGATTTTCTGGTGACTGGTGCCCACATTACGATTTTCTGGTGAACTCTGCCCACATTACAATTTTCTGGTGAACTCTGCCCACATTATGATTTTCTAAAGGCCCACATTACGATTTTCTGGTGAACTCTGCCCACATTACGATTTTCTGGCCCACGTTACGATTGTCTGGTAAAATGCTGCCCACTTTACAATTAATTTACAGTGAAACGCTGCCCCATTACAATTATTTGGCACCTATGGGGGGGCCCCATCCAAATATTCGCAGGGGGGCCCAGTGATTTCTAGTTACGCCCCTGCCTGTAACAAAGTGAAAGTTTATTTATTATTTATTTATGTATTGTATTTATAAAGCGCCAACATATTACGCAGTGCTGTACATTAGTTAAGGTTACAGCCAATATTTGGGGTGGCATACAGCTACAGCAGAACAGGTAGGAGACATAAGGAGGAGGACCCTTACAATCTAGAGGTAGAGGTGGGGACACAAAAGTTAACAAAAGTTAACAAATACATGTAATACTTCCCATATACTGTTAACAGTACACAGGAACTAAGTGTGGCACCATCTTGCAACCAAAAAGTAAAAAAAATGCACCCACATACAATTATTAATTTTTAACCCCTTAAATCCCTATCTTATAATTACCAAAATAAGACACTTGCAAAGAAAAAAAATGACACCAATTAAAAAAAAATACATAAATAGTTACCATATGGACTTTTTAATACTTACGTAATGAGGGTAAATTACTGTTATTTTTGCAAATAAAGGCTCATAATTATTGATATAGTTTTAAAAATCACTAAATGGAAAAATACACCTTTATTCTCAGATAAAATATTATCACCTTGCATTGTACTAACTAGGTACACAATTTAAACATTGTAATAACCGGGACAAATGGGAAAATATAAAGTAATGTGTGGGTTTTATCTATTGTAGCACATTGTATTTTAAAACCTACAGTATAATCACTGTAAACTGAGAAATAATGTTTTTTTTCTTTTACATTCTTTAATTATTCCCTTTAAAATGCATATAAAATAAAATCATTCTTAGCAAAAAGTACTACCCAAAAAAAGCCTAATATATAAGTAACAATAAAGTGATTGGCGAATAAATAGGAGGAGTGTGATGTGAAAACTGCTCTGGTTTTTAAAGGGAAAGAAACTGTGGTTGAGAATTGGTTAATATAAAGAGTGGCATAAACTTGGTAATAAATGTAAATACTATATGATCTAGAAAGCTAAATCACTAAGAAATGAATTGTCTTACCCAGTCTGTCACTCAGACTCACCAATATGCTGCCTCTGTGCAGATGGTTTCCAGTGAAGCTATACTCAAATTGGTCCAAGCTGATGACCAAATTCTTTTTGAGGTTTTGCTCTCTATTTCTTTGTTAAGTGTCTGCAGCAGTATCCCACTCAGCCTTTTGCTGTCCTCTCATCTTCTGATCCCCAGAAGATGAGGTACAGTGGTGAGCATAGCTGCCTTCAAAGCAGTTGACCTGAGTTCGGTTCCTGGCCAATGTATGTGAGGTTGCTTTTGACATCCTACAAATAACTAAGCAAGCTCATTTTTATCTTGGGTATATCACAATGGTACATGCTAGGCTGGCTTCAGCATGTAGTGTTGGTGGTATAGTGGTGAGCATAGCTGCCTTCAAAGCAGTTGACCTGGGTTTGATTCCTGGCCAATGTATGTGAGGTTGCTTTTGACATCCTTCAAATCCCTAAGCAAGCTCATTTTTCTCTTGGGTATATCACAATGGTACATGCTAGGCTGGCTTCAGCATGTAGTGTTGGTGGTATAGTGGTGAGCATAGCTGCCTTCAAAGCAGTTGACCTGGGTTTGGTTCCTGGCCAATGTATGTGAGGTTGCTTTTGACATCCTACAAATCCATCAGCAAGATCATTTTTCTCTTGGATATATCACAATAGTACATTCTAGGCTGGTTTCAGCATTTAGTGTTGGTGGTATAGTGGTTAGCATAGCTGCCTTCAAAGCAGTTGACCTGGGTTCGATTCCTGGCCAATGTATGTGAGGTTGCTTTTGACATCCTACAAATCCCTACGAAAGCTCATTTTTCTCTTGGGTATATCACAATGGTACATGCTAGGCTGGCTTCAGCATGTAGTGTTGGTGGTATAGTGGTAAGCATAGCTACCTTCAAAGCAGTTGACCTGGGTTTGATTCCTGGCCAATGCATGTGAGGTTGCTTTTGACATCCTACAAATCCCTAAGCAAGCTAATTTTTCTCTTGTGTATATCACAATGGTACATGCTAGGCTGGCTTTAGCATGTAGTGTTGGTGGTATAGTGGTGAGCATAGCTGCCTTCAAAGCAGTTGACATGGGTTTGATTCCCGGCCAATGTATGTAAGCTGGCTTTTGACATCCTACAAATACCTGGAAGACAAGACAAGGGAGGAGGAGGAGGGAGGAAGGAGAAGGGAGGAGGGGAAAAAAACACATGAACAAGATTAGCTCTCAAAAGAGCTGTTGTGGGGTGCTATTTTAGGAATAAGAATCAGCCAGGAGTAAGCTAACAAGCTTACAAGAGCCTAACTAATCTTTCCCTATGAGAGTCTATCAGCAGCTTTCCCTTCACTAATTATTACAGGGACACAAATGACTATAATGGCCGGCACTGCCTGCCTTATATAAGGGATGGGGTGGATCCAAGAGATAGTGTAGCCTGATTGGCTACAATGGGCCTGCTGACTGTGATGTAGAGGGTCAAAGTTGACCCTATTGGTGCACTATGGGTGCAAACCGAACTTCCGGGAAAGTTCGCGTTCGCATGCGATCACGAACCACCCAAAGTTTGCCTGGAACCGTTCGCCGGCGAACCGTTCGGGCCATCTCTAGTGGACATTTTAGCAATATGCATAGAGAAGCTTCTCTGCAAATGTAGGCAGCAGTAACTACAGTGTCACACAGCATTAGTTACCATTAGGCCAGCAGCAGCAGCAGTTAAAATTGTGTAGCAGTGGGAGCGATTGTGAAACATTGTGGAAAAATCGCAATCACTATTTTTCAGTTATTTCCATTGTGAAATACCGTATTTTTCGGACTATAAGACGCTCCGGACTATAAGACTATATAGTTTCAGAGGACAAAAACCATAGGAAAAAAAAAAAATAAGCTGGTGTGTCTTTAGTGCCGGGGTGTCTTATGGTCCTTCCCCACCCCCAAGCTGTCTCTATGTAAACTACACTGCCCAGCTAAACTAACCCATGCTGCCCCACTAGCTACACTACATTAACCCTTGCTGCCCCCCAAAACCTATACTAAGCTACACTGTCCACACTACCTACACTAAACCACACTGTACCCACAACCTACACTAAACTTCAATGTCCACACAACTAACACTGTCCACATAACCTTCACTACAGTACATTTACCAGCTCCTTGGGGTATGTGGCAGGGCTGCAGTGTGGTCAAAGCAGAGATGGAATCTGCCCTCAGTGAGATTGGTCCAGGTCTCCCATCTGTGCCAGGTGAACTACAGTGGTGGAGCTGGAACCACTGCATATCAGCTGGAGCTGCCTTCGTGGTGTATCTGGGTGAGAGGCAGCCCCACAGGAACATCATCCAGGTCTCAGCGGCAGGGAACTGGATAAGCCACGTTGCTCACCCGGGTTAGAGGCAGTTTGCCAGAAACATCAGCAGTCTCAGCGCCGGGGAAACAGTCAGCAGCGGGGAGCTGAAGTCATTGCAGGAGCCACGTTGGCCATCTGCTCGCTGAAGCTGCCCACGTGGTGCACGCTTCACATGGACATCAGCAGCGAGGAAACAGCAGCAGGGAGATGGAGCCATTGGGTCATCTGCTCGCTGGAGCTGACCACGTGGTGCCCGCAGCACAGGCACATCATCAGCGGGAAGCTGGAGCCGTTGCAGAAGCCCCATGATTTATCCGCTCGCCACAGGAACATCAGCGGATGGGAAATAGTCAGCGGCGGGGAGCTGGAGTCATTGCAGGAGCCACGTGGGTCATCTGCTCGCTGAAGCTGTCCACAGGAACATCAGCTGCAGTGAAACATCGGAAGGGAGATGGAGCCATTGGGTCATCCGCTCGCTGGAGCTGCCCACGTGGTGCCCGCTCCACAGGAACTTCGGCAGCAGTGAAACAGTCAGCGGCGGGGAGCTGGAGCCGCTGCCCCGCCAGTTACAGGGCGCCTGAGATCCCGACTGCCACTCAGCTGGATAGAGCCGTTAGAGCCATAGCCCCGCAGCAGCGACACCTTGGCTAGACTGCAGATCACCCATTCATCTCACACTGGATTACAGAAGCAGGATGCAGGACTCTGAGCCCGTGGCTGGATAGGTAAGGGCTTCCGTTATGTCTTGCATCTGTCTGTGGGGGACACCTGGCCACACATTCGGACTATAAGACGCAGGGACTTCCCCCCCCCCCCCATTTTTAGGGGAGAAAAAGTGCGTCTTATAGTCCGAAAAATACGGTAGCCCTTAATTATGTTAGCTCAAAAGCTAGATCACAGCTCACTGAGTTATAGGTGTGTTTGCCTTAATTATGCCAACAGTTACAGAATTTGTGTGCTTCTCTTCAACTGTGCCACTGATTCTCTTTATTAATATTCATGAAAGGTTCTAGGCCTAATTTTTTTAAAATGTATTCAGGATAATGCACTCTCTTTTCATGCATTACATGGTTACCTTTAGTATTTTTCATGAAACGTCATTCAGGTATAATTACTATAGGTACTGTAGTTACCTGGGGAAGATGCGAGGGCCTCGGGCGTGCAACGGCTGGTGGATCGGGAGGTCAGACGCTTTCCAGCCCACGTGCTCTGCTTCGGCGAGGATGCACCACTGAAGCCGGGGGAGAGCGGGGACATGGCGCCAGGCATCCGAACATCGCTCACTGCCCTGCCCGCCGCAGGCGTGCTGGTTCTGTCCCGCTCCAGTACAGCTGCGTCTGAGGTTCGGAGCCCAGGCGCTCTGCGATGCGGGAGATGCCGCCACGGATGGAGGGTGCTGGGATGCTCTTCGGGTCTACCACACTGCTTGCCGCAGGGCTGCTGCTTTTCCCACCACGCGGTCCGCTCCATCGCTGCCGCCGATGGGAAGCACATTGCCGCTGCACATGGTTTTGTCGGCGGGCTGCAGCTGATCGGGCTCCAGGGAGACCTCCGGGCGCTGCTGGCTGCTCCAACACCCGCTGCACTGCCACTTATAACCGACCCACCCGCCGCCGCTTCCTGCTCGGCCTACACATGGAGGAGCTCCTCACTGCATGAGAGGCTCTGAAGGCCACCTTCCGCGTTCTTCTGCCAGCTGCCATCCCACGTCCTCCAGCGCGACCACCACCTGAGGATCAGCTGCCCACCATTCAAACCGGTCCACAGAGCGGGATACGGGGTTATCTTGCCCAGCTCTGCCTGCCTGAGCCACCGAGGTTAGTGCTGTGGACTACAGCTGGTGCCCAAGCTGCTGCTGCTACACAGGTCACCCCCACCATAGCGCCATAATATACATCAGCCCCACGTGGCTGCGACCATAGGCCCACCTGATGCAGGCACTGCCCTCACTTTCTGTGGCCCCTCCATAGAAAGCATCCTGTCCCTCCACAGAGGAACTTTAGCCAAGGCCACTTTGGTCCTCTGGGGCCTGCTCCAACAACCTGGTGCTGCCACCTTCCACCTGGTCCCCACGTGGTCTGCCAGACTTAAAACAATCCAGCATCTGGCACGGGCCCACCGATCTGGCACCTACTGGCACCTTACTGCAGATCCTCTCTCTAGTCTCCGACGCGACCGGCTTCCCTGCCCTGACTGGCTCACCACGCGGTCTGCTCCTCCTGGGCCACATCGACCCCAGCCACCTCGACGCCTGATCCATCTGACCTGAACACTTCCTCGCCTGATCCATCTGACGGCTGCTCTGCACAAGGGGACTCACTCTTCGCTGTCCCTCTCACTTTCTCTCTCACTTTCTCCTTATTTTCCTCCTTTTCTCTCGTATCTCTCTTCTTCCCCAGGGTTGGACTGAGGGGGCATCTGATTAAAGTATCGCTGCAGAAGCATTTGAGTGCCTAATACACTACGGATTACCCCCTACAGTCCTCCTCCTGGGTCCATCTGTAAGTTTCTTCCATCTAGGCTCATTCTACGCTTCTTCTTGGCTCGCTGGGGGGCATCCAAATAGCTGCAGAGCTGTTGAGCGCTGCAGAGAAGGTAGCGACTCCACTCACATAGCATTTGGATGTCTTGACTATGTAACTAAGTATTATGTCCCGTGCACTGTGTACTCACTATTAAATGTAATGTACATCACTGCTTGTGTTTTGCTGTACCATCACCGACCCTGTATGTGCCAAAAATAATTCCGGGCACAACCCCCGTTGTACTTGGCGAAATAAATGATTCTGATTCTGATTCTGGTATGTGATATGTCACAGAGATCTGAGTGTTTGCCGTGATGTGTCACAACTTGAATTGGGTTTGGGTCAACTGACTTAGGCCTTTTCCTTTTTGCATCAACTATAAATGCCTGCCACTTCCTGGAAACCTTAACCTGTCCCTAACTAAATGTCAGTATTGATTGATGCCACGCATATATATAGTTACATAGTTATTTGGGTTGAAAAAAGACATACGTTCATCGAGTTGAACCAGAAAATAAAGTAAAACACCAGCCTGCTACCTCACATATCCCTGTTGATCCATAGGAAGGCTAAAAACCCTATGATATATTTTACTAGTCAATATTTGCCACTAGCCTGAGACCTACAATCTGAGAAATGTTTCTGGAAAAACCATAATCCATTACAAGTCTGTGCAGTAAACCTAAAGTAATTAAAAAAAAGCCAGTTTAACTTACCTGAGGCTTCTACTAGCCCCCTGCAGCCGCCCTGTGCCTGCACCATCACTGATCAATCCTCCAGTCCCCCGCAGTGACACACCTTCAGTTTCAGGTGACTCAGCAAGTCGATGGCCACTATGCCTGTGCACTTCCTGGATTGCGCTCCTGTCGCCAGGCGCGTCCTACAAATGTGCAGCAGAGATCTTCTCATACTGTACATGTGCAGGACGCTCCAGGTAACGGGAGCTCAATTGAGTAAGCGTGGTGCAGCGGGAGACCAGAGGATCGCTCAGCAATGGTGCAGGCACAGGGTGGCAGCAGGGGCCGGTGAAAGCCCCAGGTAAGGTAAACTAGCTGTTTTTCAATTATTTTAGGTTTCCTTTAAGCTGAATTCCCACCTGATAATGCAAGAAGATGAATCCCAGCGACGTCCCCCCAAAATAACAAGTGTTCCCCAATCCATCATCCTGCTGGCAGGAACAGGCAAAGTCACCCAATTGCACATGACAGGTGTGAAAGGAAAGTGAAGAGATTGTGTTGCTTTTGCTTTGTGCAGAGTCATCAAGGATCCTAAAGATCTGATCAGCCGTGACAATCACTATCGTCATACGTTGCCAAACATCATTCATGGTAATTGAGCGCCTGAAACCATGTCACGAGATCGCAGAAATGATTGCTTGTCGCTCATAAGATTGGCAGTTGTGGGAAAAATCATCATAGAAATCGATTATTTGCTACAAGCCTTTAGACTCTGCAGGTTAACTTTGTTTGTTAATTGGCATCTTAGTTACTTATTGATGAGATAGAGGGTCCTAATAACCATGATTTATTGTCCTGATGTCTATTATTTCAGTGATTTCCTGTAAAATCATTCACCTCACTAACAATGAAGCTGGATCACTTACCCAAAACAGGTATACACAGTAGCATTTTACAACAGACACTTAACTAAAAGGATTTTTAGTTGGACAAGCATTTAGCTTTTAGTACAGATCTCCTTTAAGACGTCTAAAATCCATGATTAATTTATGATTTCCCACGTTTTGCAAAACAATTAAATGACAGGGTAAGGCAGAAATACCCTGGGGAGACTTGTCTTCTTAATTACATATTTCAGGTAAGATGTGAAATATGAGTCTCTGCCAATAATTAAATGTGCTCGACAATAGCATTTCTCTAATGGTCAGTGCTCCTCCAGGAATAAAATCACATATGTGAACCTGAAAAATATGCATACACAGCACCAGCTATGTGCTCTGGGAATATAGTTATGTACAAATGAACTGAATTTACTAGATTTTCTTACACATAAGCATTTTGTTTAAAGGAATCCAAAATAAATTACTTCATCTCCTTGGCTGCCTGAGTAATCTAACTTGCAATATATTTCTGTACCACATTATTAATCTAGAGAAACGCTTTGCACCTGTGTAGCTCAGGAAATGTTTGGGTTTATTTTTCAGGTTTTAAGGCAGAGACAGAAAACTGAGGGTTGTTGTAGATCTAAAATGCTTCATATGTCTCCATTGTGATGAGGTCATTTTGTATGCAATTATGGAGATGTGATCATCTCAAAGATCCTGAAAGTGAAACAGCTGACCTGTATAATTAGTAGCACTCGTGTGTCCAGTGAGTCACCACATGCTACATGTATGCTGCAGTATGCACTGAGATGTAAAGCAGCGTTCCATTACAGAATTGGTTTACTAAAGGAGTTCTGGGCCAGAGATCATCAAACAAACATGCATCATCTAGTTTCTTGGCTTCAATAAGCTTTCTGGTCCAGTAAGTTAAACTAGTCTTCCCCATAACATGTTGTCAGACAATGGAGCAGATACACTAACTGCCAGTAGAAATGCAATTGTGCAGATAGCACACATGCATTTTTACTGGCTATTCCATGCATAATGGGTGTTGTGCAAATAGTGATGTGCAAGGTGTTTGCATAATGCGTGTTATATAATGTGTTATATAATAGTGTTATAGAAATATTTGTGGTGAAGGTTAGGTGATTGTATCAAGTTTGGATTAAGTTACTTAAATGGATACCAGAGCCAAAGGAATGGATACTACACTTTGATGTTCACAAGACTCCAGAGGCATCAGCAGCCATGTGTTTGTTGCTTTGAAATGGCATTTTAGCAGCTCTTCTCTTAATCTGATGTATTTGTTTGGCAGGACCCTTCCTCTTTTTGCTTTTATCTGCACAAACCCATCACAAATCTTTTAGGTAGGTACAAATTTGGAGTGGACAGGACAGGAATCTCGGGGAAGTGTAAATGCAGCAGTGGATTCCCTCCTTGCTGTCTGAAGAAACTAACTTGGTATGCTGATGCCTAGGAGGATTCATCTTAAATAGTGTGAAAGCATCTAGTTATTATTCATTGAGATCTTGCAAGGAAACATATATATGTGAAAACTGGATTTCAAAGCATACCCTCATGAACAGTCCCATATCGCATTGCCCTTTAGTTAGAGGAGGGACAGTTGCATGTCACCGAGTGGGTTGTATATGTTTGGTGGTGGTCTTCAACAGGCATAATTGACAGTGGTGTGGACGATTTACAGAGGCTATTGCTGTGCGATCATCACACACAGTAACTGCCAGGCAATTGGTGGTATAACAGCACGCTGGATTAAAGTGGACCCAAATTAAAAATTCAAGATTTCAGGAATAAAATCTATTTTTTAAATTATAATAATAAATAGCAGCCTTTTTTCAGCTGCATGATGACAAATATAAAATATTTTACATTTATTGGAGGAATCCCTCCCTTCCTTCCATATTGCGGTAAATAATCCGGCAAACTGGTGGACTAGATGGTGTCCGGCAAAGGAGGAATCGCTAATGGCTGCCACCTGTATAACCCTAGTTATGCAAAGAGAAGGGTGAAAAGCATGCACTGAAATGCTCATAGGCTTGAAGGAGTGTTTATTTATCTTTGTATGTGTCAGAGTGGTGCAACTAAATATTTTGAATTCAAAAACATTTTTTGGTTTGAGTCCGCTTTAAGGAAAAGTGATTTTTAATTATTTTAAACGCAGTAATTTGTAATACCTTGCTATGGCAATATTAAAGTGTTTTTTGTATGAGCAAATTGAGATACTTGAGAAACTTGTTTTTTCCTCTTTGGCAACCAATAAGCACAACTTGTCTCCCATTAATCATGTGGTTGCACAACAAGAACAAGGTAAAGTGATGGATCTCCTTGGATTGAACAAGTACAACTTTTTTTCCCCTAACCTTATTGAATGATGGTTGCTATTAGCTAGCAATAATCATTTACACAACTGTGCACGTGCACGAGAATGCACGGTCACATGCACTCGCTGGCGCATGCACGATCATGTGCACACACATGCGCGCACATGTGCATGCGCGGCGGCACTTTTTAATGTAGGACATACATTCTATGTCCTGGAAAATACAGGAACACTAATTTGGATGTAGAATCTACGCCCTGGAACAGTGAAAGGTTAATAATGTGGAAGATCCTTTTTTAGTAGTGTTTCCTTTAACCGAAATTGATTTCAGTGATCAAAAGAGCCCTGAGACACAATACCATCCATGAGTTTAATTGAAAAACAAAGAATTTAATCTTTATATATATATATATATATATACTGTATAGTAGCAGAGGTAATAAGGCAAAATAGAAATCAATTGATTGAGCTAAACGTATCTTTTGGTTAGTGGATATATCCGCCATATCGAAGTACCAAAAGACAAGCTTTAAAGGGGAAGGACTTCCTCCTGACACTTTTAGCTATAGCAGAGGATTACAGAACACCTGACTGAGAGGAATATGGAGGATGCCATATTTATTTCCTTCTATTCCTTTTAAACAATACCAGTTGCCTATCAGTCTTGCTGATCTCTTTGGCTGCAGTAGTTCCTAAATCCCACATCTGGAACAAGCATACAGCTAATCTGCATGTTCAGGGTCTATGGCTAAGAGTATTAGGGGCAGAGGATTAGCAGGACAGCCAGGCAACATGTATTGTTTAAAAGGAAATAAATATATCAGGCTTCATATCCCTTTCAGTTCAAGTGTCCCTTTAAAGTAAACGTTGGTGGAAGCTGTCCAATATCTTCATTTGAGTAGATGTCTTTTTAATTAATTAATAGTACTAACTTGCATATATGTCTCCCGAGCATGTCTCTGCGGAAAAAAATGTAAATTTTCACTGAAGTTCACTAAAATAATTTAAAAAAAGCAAGTTTAACTTACCTACCAGCCCCCTGCAGCTGCCTTGTGCCTGCATCATGAAAAAAAGATCCGCCAGTTCCCGCAGTGACCCGAAGATTTTCTCGTACTGCATATGCGCAGGACGCTTTCATCACCGGGAGCACGATTGAGGACACACACAACCAGGTCCACAAAGGCGCAGTGGCCATCAACTCTCTGAGTCATCGGACACAAAAGTGGGTCACCTCAGAGGGCTGGAGGACCAGTTTGTCATGGTGCGGGCATAGGGCAGCTGCAGGGGGCCGGTAGAAGCCCCAGGTAAGTAAAACTGGCCTTTTTTATTACTTTAGGTTTCCTTTGACCGCTTACTGTGTTCTTGATTATCCTATTCTCAGTTTATGAAGCCCTGGTTTATTCAGGGTCTATTGAAGGTTAGAGATAGATAGATAGATAGATAGATAGATAGATAGATAGATAGATAGATAGATAGATAGATAGATGGTGAGGGTTTAGCATAAGGTACATTATTACATTAGCATCACTACAACATTTTCTTACAAATGCATAAACAATTCCGTTGTTAACATGTCAGTACATGGCACATGAAAAAGCAGTCTCCAAACAGCAAGAGGTAAAATTGTAAAAAAATTGTACTGTGCCCAGTTCCATTGTGGTGAAATTACAGTGCAGCCAAATAAACAGCATCCAAATCAATTCATCCAGCATCAGAGCCTTGACTTTACTATATTTGTATTTATTGGGTTTAATTATTTTGTGGGTATTTCTCATACAATTTTTTTTAACAAAAAGATTCAAAAGCAAGCAAGAAATGATTCCCTGTGATGATATTGAAGAATATAATTATACCAATATTTCAAATTACAGATAATTTCTGGCAAATGTCAAACAAAACAGTCACTTGTTAATGCAGTTGTTTCATTACATCGGAACCTCCTGTATTTATATTCCATTTCTCGACAGTGTAAATGTAGATTTTGCAGAAGTGTCTTTTAAAATTGGCATTTTAATTTTCTTCCAGTAAAATTTAATCATATGCATTTGAGTGATGTTTTCAAAAGCTGAGAAAAAAAAGGCCTGGGAAGATGGTTATTTTTATGGATGTGCAAATTATTATACAGGCTGATGGCAAGGCAGCTAGTGCATTTCTCACATACATTAATGACTTTCTATGAATCTCACAGAAGATAACCTAGCATTTGCATTTGACTTGATAGAGGATTGAAAGGGAAGTGTGCAGTCATACACAAGCATCAAATCAAAGTAAACACATAAGTTCTCAATTTCTGCTCAGTTTATTGTAAATGATAAGAGAATGCTTGCTTTCCACCAAGACAATTTATTTTTGCCCACTTTGCACATTTTTCTAGCAAATTATCCTTTATGTGTTTACCACACTGATCAGTATAAGTTATTTCCAAGCTTATCATGACAGGGTACCATTTCCTGCCATGTAGCGACCAAATATTTATTTATTTGTTGTATTTATAAAGCGCCAACATATTACGCAGCGCTGTACATTAGTTAAGGTTACAAACAGTATTTAGGACTTAGGGGTGACATACAGCAAAAAGACAATACAGGAATACATGCAAACCAGATTACGCAGCACAGTATGAGTACAAGGTAATGCTTAGTCAGTCACTGGATAGGAACATGGAGATTAGGAAAGTCGAGTTCACTCAGATCCATAGGATGGGTGTGAGGTAATAGATGTGCGTGATCAGGTAGGAGACATAAGAAGGAGGGCCCTGCCAAAAAGGCTTACAATCTAGAGGGAAAGATGGGGACATGAAAGATAGGAGACCAGAGTTCAGCTGTGGGCTTAGAGCACTAGTGGGGGGGGGGGGGTGGGGGGTAGGCCAGAGTGAAAAGGTAAGTTTTGAGGGCCTTCTTGAAGATGTTAAAGGAGACGGAAACCTTAAACGGGGGAGGTAGGGAGTTCCATAGCATTGGAGCAGCTCTTGAGAAGTCTTGGAGGCGTGCATGGGATTGGGTGATGCGGGGGGCAGTCAGGCGAAGTTCATTGGAGGTGCGGAGTGAGTGCCTATATGTGTACATCTGGGTAAGATTGGAAATGTAGGTTGGGCAGGTTTTGTGGTCAGATTTGTAGGCCAGACACAGTATCTTGAATCTGATCTGATTCTGGACTGGATAGGAAGCCAGTGGAGGGATTCACAGAGGCGAGCCTCTGTGGTAGGAGTGGATAATTCTGGCTGGCGCATTCATGACAGACTGCAGAGGGGCAATTCGGGTCATATGGAGACCAGAGTGAAGGGCGTTGCAGTAGTCAAGCCGGGAAATTATGAGGGAATGGATGAGGAGTTTGGTGGTGACAGAGGTCAGGAAAGGGCGGATCTTGCAGATGTTATGGAGGTGGAAGTTGCAGGATTTGTGAGGTTTTGGATGTGGGGGGTGAAGGAGAGTGCGGAGTCCAGGATGACACCCAGACAGCGGGCTTGAGAGGTAGGGCGAATGGTAGTGTGGTTAACAGTGACATTCATGTCTGGGAGGGTCAGGGATGACTGGAATTGGAAGATCATAAATTTTGTTTTGTCTAGGTTTAGTTTCATGAACCTAGCAGACATCCAGGAGGAGATGGCTGATAGGCAGGAGGTGACCTTGTCCATGGTAGTGGTGGATAGGTCAGACGTGACATGTGGAAGTAGATCTGGATGTCATCTGCATACAGATGATAGTTAAAACCCATGGAGGAGGTAACCTTGCCAATGGAGGATGTGAATAGGGAGAACAGTAGGGGACCAAGGACCGAGCCTTGGGGACTGCTACCGAAAGGTGGTTGGGGGTGCATGAGGACTCATTGAAGGAGGTTGTGAAGGTGTAGTTGGAAAAGTAGGACAAGAGCAAGGCCAGGGCGAGGTCATGAATGCCCATTGACTGGAGGGTCTGGAGAAGTAGGGGGTGGTCCACTGTGTCAAAAGTTGTTGAAAGGTCAAGGAGGAGGATAATGGAGTAATTGCCTTCAGCTTCAGCTAGGACAAGGTCATTGACCATTTTGATGAGAGCTGTTTTGGTTGAGTGGGAAATCCAGATTGCAGCGGGTCTAGCAGTGAGTTGGCATTGAGGAACTGGGTCAGGCGTTTGCGAACCAGATACTCAGGGAGTTTTGAGGCAAAGGGGAGAAGGGAGATAGGGCGGTAGTTGAAGGGCAATGAGGGGTAGTAGAGTAGGGGTAGTACAGTGGCCTGCTTGAAGTCTGAGGGAAAGGTGCCTGTGGATAGGTTGAGGTTGAACAGGGCAGTGAGGACTGGGGCCAAATCTGGGAAGTGAGGACAGAGTAAGTCAGAAGGGACGGGGTCAAGAGGAGAGGTAGTGGTATGGGAAGTCTGCAGTAGGTGGCTGCCTTCCTCAATGGTAGTAGGGTTTAAGCAGGGAGTTGAAAGTAGCAAAGAGATGCCGGGGGTTTGAAGCTTGAGCTCCGGTAAACTTGGCAAAGTATTCCTGCTTTGCATCAAGGCTGGGGGGGAGCAGCTTTCTCTAGGGCCAAAGAGAGGGTTTGACGATACTGAGCTGCAGCAAGATTTTTTGGGTGGGGAGAGAGGAGGAGAGGGTTGGTTAGGACACTAGGGTTGAGCTGTCTCACTGTCATTGACCAGGTGGGTGGGGGCTGGGAGGTGCCTTCTGTGAGGAGGTTGAAGGTGAGAAGGTGATGGTCTGAGGGCGGGAAGGGTGTGATGTAAAGGACTGTAATGGTGGTGGATTTAGTAAGTATCAGGTCAAAAGTGTGACCTGCAGTGCGGGTTGGGGTGTTGGTATGTTGTACTAGGCCAAGGGGGTTGGCCATAGTGAGTAGTCGGGTCATGATTAGAGATGGCCCGAACCTCCAATTTTCGGTTCGCGAACGCGCACTTCCTCAAAAGTTCGGTTCATGCGAACTTTCGTGAACCGCAATAGACTTCAATGGTGGGGGGGGGGGGGGGGGGCAAACTTTGAAAACTAGAAACACTTATGCTGGCCAGAAAAGTGATGAAAAAGATGTTTCAAGGAGTCTAACATCTGAGTTTTTGCATGGATGAGTGGGATAGATGCCAAAAGTCCCACGGAAAAATCTGGATTTGACGCAAAGCAGTGTTTTAAGGGCAGAAATCACATTGAATGCTAAATTGCAGGCCTAAAGTGCTTTAAAACATTTTGCATGTGCATACAGGTAGTCCCCGTTTTACGAACGCCCGACTTACGAACGACCCGCCGATACGAACACCCACCGACCCGCCGCGATGACGTCACGCCGCCGGGGACTACCTGTTCTGCTGCCGTTTTGAATGCATGGTATATGCAGTGATGGGAATTACAAATGCACACCTGTCACGCACGTACCGTGAACAGGTACAGTGACTGGTGGTATTGAATATCACACAGCATGCGCTCACGTAGGTAGGTGGGTGCACTGAACACAACAGGTAGGTATATGCAGTGATGGGTATTACAAATGTGCACCTGTCACACACACACAGGTACCGCCATGAAGAGGTGCAATGACTGGTGGTATTAACAATGCGTGCGCTCACGTAGATAGGTAGGTAGGTAGGTGCACTGAATAGTGAACAAGTGCAGTGATTGGGATGGGATTACAAATCTGCAGCTGCCTGTCACACACACACAGGTAGTCAATGAATGTGGTGGGCCTTGCAGTGGCACAGTAGGAATTACACCAAAGGCCAGCTGCGACTGACTGACAGGGCTGTATATAATGCAAGTGGGCCACACACACACACACACACACACACACACACACACACACACACACACACACACACACACACACACACACACACACACACAAAAATAGATCACAAGAACAAGATAAGCTCTCAAAAGAGCCTTTGAGGGGTGCTTTTTTAGCAATAAGAATCAGCAAGGAGCAAACTAACAAGCCTACAAGAGCCTAACTAAGCTTTCCCTATGAGAGTCTGCAGCAGCTCTCCCTTCTCTAATTACTGCAGGCACACGAGTGAGTCCAATGCCTGATGCTGCATGCCTTTTATAAGGGGGGGGAGTGGCTCTAGGAGGGAGTGTAGCCTGATTGGCTACAATGTGCCTGCTGACTGTGATGTAGAGGGTCAAAGTTGACCCTAATGATGCACTATGGGGGCGAATCGAACTTCCGGAAAA
The DNA here is from genome assembly GCF_040937935.1 of Hyperolius riggenbachi. Taxonomy (NCBI): domain Eukaryota; kingdom Metazoa; phylum Chordata; class Amphibia; order Anura; family Hyperoliidae; genus Hyperolius; species Hyperolius riggenbachi. The sequence continues at coordinate 202,748,330 of NC_090646.1, read as the reverse complement.
GTTTGCGGTTCTCCGCGATCGCGAACTACGGAAGTTTGCCGGGAACTGTTCGCCGGCGAACCGTTCGGGCCATCTCTAGTCACGATGGAGTTGTTGGGTTTATCAAGGGGAATGTTGAAGTCCCCAAGGATGATGGTGGGGAGGTCAGATAAGAGGATGTGTGGGAGCCAGGAGACAAGGTTGTCGAGAAAGTGAGGAATTGAGCTTGGCGGAGGGTGATATAAGACCGCAACAATGGCTGGGAGGGGATGGTAGAGGTGGATGGTGTGGGACTCGAATAATGTAAATTGTAGGGAGGGAGGTGGGGTGAGGATACGGAAGGTGTAGGTTTGGGAGAGGACTAGACCGACCCCTCCCCCGGTCCTGTTAACTGGTCTGGGGATGTAACTGAGGTGAAGCCCCCCACAGGAGAGGGCAGCCTTTGTGCAGAGTCAGAGGGAGAGAGCTATGTTTGAGTGAGTGCGAGGATGGTGAGGGTTTTGGAGAGGAAGAGGTCATGGACTGCTGTAAGTTTATTGCAGACAGATCTGGAATTCCAGAGACCGCAGGGTAGGGGGAACATGTCTTTGTGGGTGGGATGGATGGAAATGAGGTTGGGGCGAAGATGGATGTTTAGGCTATTAGTGGACAGAGGGCTGTGAGGTGTGTGAAGCAAGTGAGCAAGGGATGCTTGTCTGGCAGCAGGCTGTGGCCCAGGGTTAGGTGATATATCACCAGCTGCAAGTAGGCGTACAAGGGAGTGACCAATCTCCCCAGATATAATCAAATGTTATATATTGATTTTATGACCATATAAAAGCAGCCGAAGTGGCAAAAATAGGACAGAAGGGGTCCTTAACTACTTCCCGACCGCCGTATAGACAAATGGCGGCCGGGAAGTAGACGCCGCAAGGACCGCCGTATTGACAAAATGCGGCGGTCCTTGTTTGGGCATGGGCGGAGCGATCGCGTCATCCGTGACGCGATCCTCCGCCTCCGCCTGTCGCCGCTCACTCGCCGCAACATCCCGCCGGCCATACGGAAGCGCCGGCGGGATGTTAACCCGACAATCGCCGCATACAAAGTGTATAATACACTTTGTAATGTTTACAAAGTGTATTATACAGGCTGCCACCCTAGTCTGCACCAAGCACACTGATTTTCTCCCCCCCCGCCCCAGATCGCCCACAGCACCCATCAGACCCCCCCCTGCCCACCCCCCAGACCCCTGTTTGCACCCAATCACCCCCCTAATCACCCATCAATCACTCCCTGTCACTATCTGTCAACGCTATTTTTTTTATACCCCCCCCTGCCCCCTGCTCCCTCCTGATCACCCCCCCACCCCTCAGATTCTCCCCAGACCCCCCCAGACCCCCCCCCCTGCATGTACTGTATGCATCTATCCCCCCTGATCACCTGTCAATCACCTGTCAATCACCTGTCAATCACCTGTCAATCACCCATCAATCACCCCCTGTCACTGCCACCCATCAATCAGCCCCTAACCTGCCCCTTGCGGGCAATCTGATCACCCCCCCACACCAATAGATCGCCCGCAGATCCGACATCAGATCACCTCCCAAATCCATTGTTTACATCTATTCTCTCCTCTAAACACCCACTAATTACCCATCAATCACCCATCAATCACCCCCTATCACCACCTGTCACTTTTACCTATCATATCAGACCCTAATCTGCCCCTTGCGGGCACCCAATCACCCGCCCACACGCTCAGATTGCCCTCAGACCCCCCCTTATCAATTCACCAGTGCATTCATTACATCTGTTCTCCCCTGTAATAACCCACTGATCACCTGTCAATCACCTGCCAATCACCTATCACCCATCAATCACCCCCTGTCACCCCCTGTCACTGCCACCCATTAATCAGCCCCTAACCTGCCCCTTGCGGGCAATCTGATCACCCACCCACACCATTAGATCGCCCGCAAACCCGCCGTCAGATTACCTCCCAAATGTATTGTTTACATCTGTTATCTTCTCTAAACACCCACTAATTACCCATCAATCACCCATCAATCACCCCCTATCACTGTTACCTATCAGATCAGACCCTAATCTGCCCCTTGCGGGCACCCAATCACCCGCCTACACGCTCAGATTACCCTCAGACCCCCCCTTATCAATTCGCCAGGGCATTATTTACATCTATCCTTCCCTGTAATAACCCACTGATCACCTGTCAATCACCTGCCAATCACCTATCACCCATCAATCACCCCCTGTCACCCCCTGTCACTGCCACCCAACAATCAGCCCCTAACCTGCCCCTTGCGGGGAATCTGATTACCCACCCACACCAATAGATCGCCCGCAGATCCGACATCAGATCACCACCCAAGCGCAGCGTTTACATCTATTCTCTCCTCTAAACACCCACTAATTACCCATCAATCACCCATCAATCACCCCCTATCACCACCTGTCACTGTTACCCATCAGATCAGACCCTAATCTGCCCCTTGCGGGCACCCAATCACCCGCCTACACGCTCAGATTGCCCTCAGACCCCCCCCCCTTATCAATTCGCCAGTGCAATATTTACATCTGTTCTCCCCTGTAATAACCCACTGATTACCTGTCAATCACCTGTCAATCACCTATCAATCACCCATCAATCACCCCCTGTCACTGCCACCCATCAATCACCCCCTGTCACTGCCACCCATCAATCACCCGCTGTCACTGCCACCCATCAATCAGCCCCTAACCTGCCCCTTGCGGGCAATCTGATCACCCACCCACACCAATAGATCGCCCGCAGATCCGACGTCCGATCACCTCCCAAGTGCAGTGTTTACATCTGTTCTCTACCCTAAACACCCACTAATTACCCATCAATCACCCCCTGTCACTGCTACCTATCAGATTAGACCCCTATCTGCCCCTAGGGCACTCAATCACCCGCCCACACCCTCAGAATGCCCTCAGACCCCAGCCCTGATCACCTCGTCAGTGCATTGCTTGCATCTATTCCCCCCTCTAATCACACCTTGAGACACCCATCAATCACCTCCTGTCACCCCCTAGCACACCTACCCATCAGATCAGGCCCTAATTTGCCCCGTGTGGGCTCCTGATCACTCGGCCAAACCCTCAGATCCCCCTCAGACCCCCTTCCGATCACCTCCCCAGTGCATTGATTGCATCTATTTTCCCCTCTAACCACCCCCTGAGACACCCATCAATCACCTCCTGTCACCCCCATAGCACTCCTATCCATCAGATCAGGCCCAATACAACCTGTCATCTAAAAGGCCACCCTGCTTATGACCGGTTCCACAAAATTCGCCCCCTCATAGACCACCTGTCATCAAAATTTGCAGATGCTTATACCCCTGAACAGTCATTTTGAGACATTTGGTTTCCAGACTACTCACGGTTTTGGGCCCGTAAAATGCCAGGGCGGTATAGGAACCCCACAAGTGTCCCCATTTTAGAAAAAAAGACACCCCAAGGTATTCTGTTAGGTGTATGACGAGTTCATAGAAGATTTTATTTTTTGTCAAAAGTTAGCGGAAATTGATTTTTCGTGTCACTTTCCGCTAACTTTTGACAAAAAATAAAATCTTCTATGAACTCGTCATACACCTAACAGAATACCTTGGGGTGTCTTCTTTCTAAAATGGGGTCACTTGTGGGGTTCCTATACTGCCCTGGCATTTTAGGGGCCCTAAACCGCGAGGAGTAGTCTAGAAAACAAATGCCTCAAAATGACCTGTGAATAGGACGTTGGGCCCCTTAGCGCACCTAGGCTGCAAAAAAGTGTCACACATGTGGTATCGCCGTACTCAGGAGAAGTAGTATAATGTGTTTTGGGGTGTATTTTTACACATACCCATGCTGGGTGGGAGAAATCTCTCTGTAAATGGACAATTGTGTGTAAAAAAAATCAAAAGATTGTCATTTACAGAGATATTTCTTCCACCCAGCATGGGTATGTGTAAAAATACACCCCAAAACAGATTATACTACTTCTCCTGAGTACGGCGGTACCACATGTGTGGCACTTTTTTACACCCTAAGTGCGCTAAGGGGCCCAAAGTCCAATGAGTACCTTTAGGATTTCACAGGTCATTTTGCGACATTTGCTTTCAAGACTACTCCTCACGGTTTAGGGCCCCTAAAATGCCAGGGCAGTATAGGAACCCCACAAATGACCCCATTTTAGAAAGAAGACACCCCAAGGTATTCTGTTAGGACTATGGTGAGTTCATAGAAGATTTTATTTTTTGTCACAAGTTAGCGGAAAATGACACTTTGTGAAAAAAAACAATACAAATCAATTTCCGCTAACTTGTGACAAAAAAATAAAATCTTCTATGAACTCACCATACTCCTAACGGAATACCTTGGGGTGTCTTCTTTCTAAAATGGGGTCATTTGTGGGGTTCCTATACTGCCCTGGCATTTTAGGGGCCCTAAACCGTGAGGAGTCGTCTTGAAAGCAAATGTCGCAAAATGACCTGTGAAATCCTAAAAGTACTCATTGGACTTTGGGCCCCTTAGCGCGGTTAGGGTGAAAAAAAGTGCCACACGTGGTATCGCCGTACTCAGGAGAAGTAGTATAATGTGTTTTGGGGTGTATTTTTACACATACCCATGTGAGTGGGAGAAATCTCTCTGTAAATGGACAATTGTGTGTAAAAAAAATTAACAAATTGTCATTTACAGAGATATTTCTCCCACCCAGCATGGGTATGTGTAAAAATACACCCCAAAACACATTATACTACTTCTCCTGAGTACGGCAATACCACATGTGTGGCACTTTTTTGCAGCCTAACTGCGCTAAGGGGTCCAAAGTCCAATGAGCACCTTTAGGCTTTACAGGGGTGCTTACAATTTAGCACCCCCCAAAATGTCAGGACAGTAAACACACCCCACAAATGACCCCATTTTGGAAAGTAGACCCTTCAAGGTGTTCAGAGAGGGGCATGGTGAGTCCGTGGCAGATTTCATTTTTTTTTGTCGCAAGTTAGAAGAAATGGAAACTTTTTTTTTTTTTTTTGTCACAAAGTGTCATTTTCCGCTTACTTGTGACAAAAAATAATATCTTCTATGAACTCACTATGCCTCTCAGTGAATACTTTGGGATGTCTTCTTTCCAAAATGGGTTCATTTGGGGGGTATTTATACTATCCTGGAATTCTAGCCCCTCATGAAACATGACAGGGGGTCAGAAAAGTCATAGATGCTTGAAAATGGGAAAATTCACTTTTTGCACCATAGTTTGTAAACGCTATAACTTTTACCCAAACCAATAAATATACACTGAATGGGTTTTTTTTTATCCAAAACATGTTTGTCCACATTTTTCGCGCTGCATGTATACAGAAATTTTACTTTATTTGAAAAATGTCAGCACAGAAAGTTAAAAAAATCATTTTTTTGCCAAAATTCATGTCTTTTTTGATGAATATAATGAAAAGAGCCAAAATTCATTTAGGTGGTAGGTTGTATGAGCGAGCAATAAACCGTGAAAGCTGCAGTGGTCTGAATGGAAAAAAAGTGGCCGGTCCTTAAGGGGTAGAAAGCCCTAGGTCCTCAAGTGGTTAAAACAGGGAGGTTTTGGAAATATGTTTATTTTTGGGGGGAGAACAGGAGCTTGACTGCAGGAGGTGGGCAGGGGCGCTTCTTTGACTGGTGGAGGCAAGAAAAGGGCTGCAATGGAAGTGCACTGGGAGTGCGCTAGATGTCCCAATTGCAGCTGATGCCTCCCATTCCGTTTTTTATGTCAACAAGTTGTCAACGGGGAGCTTTATTGCCATTATAAACACAAATGGGGAAAACTGTGGATGGAGTTTTGGGGACAGAGGACATCGAACCATGTTATAGAGTATGCCCAGAACTGGTTTCAGGTATACTTTAACATTACAATAGAAAAAAATGGTTTTTAAATTACAGATAATGTATCCACCCGTTGGTATTGACAGCTGACAAATTTCCCCAGAAATAGTGGATTTTCTGCTGGTGATTCCGGTGGGTAAATACACAGTTACCAGTGGCGGAGCAATAGAGGTTGCAGATGTTGCGAACGCATGGGGATCCTTGGGCCAGAGGGGCCCCATGGGGTCCTCCCTAAAATACAGTATTAGCTCTCTTGTGCTGGTAATAATCACTTCTATAGATGTTCTAAATAGTGGTAATCATTAACAAGCTGCTCCCCATACCCTTCTTGCACCGCTGACACTGTGGTTGCCCTTGGCAGGTTTTGGTGCACCGTATCAATTGATATGTATAGAGTGCTTGGGGGCCCCATGTAAAACGCACCGGGCCCATAGCTCCTTAGCTACACCACTGACAGTTACTGTATAATGGCTCACAGAAAGCCCCAAAGTGGTAATTTTCTAGGGATAGCTGTATAGGCACAATACTGCTGTATAAGGATCCCTAGCAAATATAGGTATTATTGATATTAAAGAATACAAAAATACAAAAAAATGAGGTGGGATCTCCCCTCCAAAACTGCTCTTTAACTCATTGTCACCCTTGCAGACTGGTGTAGCCAGAATGCAGAGCCTGGACCATGTGTGGCTCCACTCAGGCAGATTCAGTGCCCTGCTACAAGAAGAGGATGTCATCGATGAAGTGGAACCACCCCAGAATACAGAGTTGGAAGTGCTCTATTGGTGATGCCCAAATAACATTTCTCTACCATCATCCCAAATAGAGGATGACCACTAATGGGGAATATTTGGCCCCCATGACCACACGCCTAATCTGCATAAAAAACTGCATATCAAAAATTAAAAAAAAAATCCTGGCCAACACAAATCTTAACGATTCGAAAGTAAAGAGATTGTGACTGCTTATATTAGTTGACTACATTTTCAAAATATAATCCTCTGCCTGAATGGCAGTCTGTGAGACTCTTCATTCCCGAGATGATTGGTCATCCTGGGGGTTTAATTTATTACAAATGTTTATGTATCTTTGACAATATATTGGAAGTCTGTGTTGTAGGACACTCTACTGCCAAGAATTTAAATTATTTTTTGGATATAATTCCCTCCATCTGGTCATTGTCTAAAAGATGTTTGAATTCCTCCTTAAATTTAGCTGTAGGGTCTCTATATTTTCTATATATAATGTGATTGTCCAATTGTCATAATATTTCTTGTTTATATCTTTCCTTCTGCCACACCACCACATTACCTCCTTTATTAGCCTCCTTGATTATGATGTCAACCCTACAACTTAGGCAAAGCCAGGGCTTTTCTTTTAGATTCAGTTAGGTTGTAATTTTTGATCTTACTAATTACTATCAATAACAGTTCCCTCAGATCTTTAGTTACCATACCAAAGAAGATTATATTTGTTGGACATATAGACCATGAAGGGAAATATTTAGAGGCAGGTTCAAAGGCAGATACTGTGCTCATCTGTGTTTGTTTTGTGTTGTTTTTTTTATTTTTTCCCCCTTGTTCTTCAAACTCAGCGTACATTCTGTACTGTACCCAACTCAGTCAAAACATGCTTCATTGAAGCCCTCTTATGTTGGGTTCATTTTGCATCATTGTTTAATTAATTTGCATTGCTTTATATATTGCTTATTACTTAGTGTAAAAAAAATCCTGTACCATTTCACATTAGGGCAGATTTTCTGCGTTTCAACGCAAAGGGTAAAGTTTGCATTACCCAAGGTGAAATGAAAGTCCATAGACTTTCGTTTTAGCTTTCACATATAACGCAGCCTTTTTGTGCGTTGCGTTACACTGCACCCAGGCGCAGTTTTTCGGCCGACCCTAGCTTTATGCGTTACAATGTTAGTCAATGTAAACCGCACACTATGCGCGTTTTTAATCCGTTAACGCAGGCAATCAGTCCCAGAATGCAACAGAGGAACAATGTAGAAAGTTGAAACCTAAAAGAAAAAAAAAAATACCTGCGTTTTTCTATGTGCTGTAACGCATTGAAAACGGATTAAAAACGCACACTCACTGCAGTGCAACGCATATCAAAACGCATTAAAACGCATACAACAAAACGTATGCTTTGAGCGTTCTCCAACGCAAGCTCTGATGTGAAAGAGCCCTAAGTCCTCATCCAATTTATTCACCTGTAACCAACTTTGTTCCTTTGCAGGGGTGAAATCTGAGTTGTTTGAGATTAACATTAAAAGGACGTACCTATCACCTGGTTTTTAATATATCTTAAAATTGATTTCAAGGTAGGGGTAATAAAAGGGTGATCTGATTTCCTCAGAACCTTTTCAATTCTTTTTTTATCCCAGGACAGAGCCCCTTGCATATCCACACTTGCATATTCCATCTTAACCCATGTTTTATTTGGGGATCCTTACCTACACTCTAACATTCTTCCTAACAGGGTAGCTTGGTAATATCTTTAGAGGTCAGGTGCCACCAAATCACCCCTGTTTTTTATCCCTACTGATTTTCCTATATCCTATTCTCGCCATTGTATTTCTCCAAATATATTTTGAGAAAAAAATGTTTGCTCATCTGTGTTTGATAATTTAGTTCTTATTCTTTTAAAAGGTCAATTAGGTCAGAAAAGACCTGCTAAACTAGGAGTTTTATTGAAAATTCAACAATGTGCTTATCTATGCTTCTATCTGAATTGCTGCTTATGTGATCATTTGTAACACTAATACATGTTGGTAGGAGACAATTATTTAATACCTTTGTGGCAAGTGCTATGAAATAATAACGTAAGATTTAAAGAGCTCAACGATTTACATAAAGCATTGAAATAAATATGTATATGTTACATATGCACAAAAAATATACAAAATGATTATAATAATAACAATGTGAGTAAAATATTTAATTATATATCTTACAAGCTGTTGGCAATTAGTGCTGAGTTGCTTCTTTTGAAATGTTGCAAATCTAGTGGATTGCCAAATGATAAATAATAATTAATGATATTTAAATGTAGAACTCATTTAGAGTTCATTTTATTGGTTCAATTGCAAGTGTCAGTGGCTAACCTTATAAAATGCCAACTTCAAATGTCAAATTCATTATGCCTTTAAGATTAACGCAATCACAATTTTGAGTTAGTTTGCTTGAGGCTAAAACTTAAACTGTTAGAAATAATCAAGACTTGTGAACAGTGTATCTTGAATTGTGTGCATTATTATTTATTAGTAATTATTTTACTGTGACCAAAATAGCAACGTAGCAATAATTTTATTTTCATTTATTAGAATGCATGATCTGGTTGTACTCAAAAGAAAACACTATTCTGGTTTCCTGTTAATGATATCAACATGATCTTTGTGAACTACAAGACTAATGCATGAAAGATTTATATAATGATTGTCTGATAACAATTTACAATTCCAAATTTACAATTCCGTTTAAAAGGCCCTGAAGTCTCATAAAATTCAGGTTTCTATATTAAAAATCTCGTTAATATCATTGCCCTAACTAAAACGGCACATCCCTGTGGCTGAACGCTAACTAAATCCCTCCTAACTCCCCAGTAAAAATCCACGACTTTCTTGGTCGTGGATTTTGCTGCTGGGGGAGGCAGAGCTTTTAGCTGCACCTCTGCCTCCATGCGCATCAATCTGCCGGCGGATCTCCGCCTCTCCCTGCCCTTCTTAGTGAAAGAATACTGAGAGGGGCAGGCGGAGGCGGCAATCCGTGCTGATGGCCATGTGTAGAGGCAGAGCTGCAGCCAAAGGCTCTGCCTCTTCACGGAAGCGTTCCCCGCAATGTGCCATGGGGAGTTTGAGGAGATTTAATTAATGTGCAGCCACGTGGATGTGGCATTTTAGTTAGGGCATTGATGTTAAAGAGATTTTTAAAATAAAAACCCGAATTTTATGAGACTTCAGAGTCTCTTTAACCCATTCACGTTCCGTCGTTTTCACGAGAGAAATGTTCACCTCCCATTGATTAGCCTATAACTTTGTCACTACTTATCACAATGAACTGATCTATATCTTGTTTTTTCCGCCACCAATTAGGCTTTCTTTGGGGGGGTACATTTTGCTAAGAGCCACTTTACTGTAAATGCATTTTAACAGGAAGAATAATTAAAAAATGGAAAAAATTCATTATTTCTCAGTTTTCAGCCATTATAGTTTTAAAATAATACATGCCTCCATAATTAAAACGCACGTATTGTATTTGCCCATATGTCCCGGTTATTACACCATTAAAATTATGTCCCTATAATAATGTATGGCGACAATATTTTATTTGGAAATAAAGGTGCATTTTTTCCGTTTTCCATCTATCACTATTTACAAGTTTAAAATAAAAAAAAAAAAAAATAGGAATATTTCATCTTTACATTGATATTTAAAAAGTTTAGACCCTTAGGTAAATATTTACATTTTTTTGTTATTGTAATGTTTTTTTTTTTTTTTTTAATATTAAACATTTTATTTGCGTATTTTATCGGAGGGTGGGATGTAAACAATAGTTTTATAATGTAAATGTGTGTTTTACTTTTAGTTGTAGTTTTACTTTTGGCCACAAGATGGTGGCCATGAGTTTGTTTACATGACGTCACTCTAAGCGTAACATACGCTTAGAGCAACACGGGGGGGGGGGGGGGGGTAGGAGGCGCCCTGATGGGTACTGTGAGCACGACACTTACGTCAAAGACAAACAATTTAAAAGGTAGACCGTAGATGAGATCAATTAAATAATGGTTGGTGCGGGTTTGTACTACTGACACAGAAAGTATCAGTGTCTGTGTGATTAATTCTTTAGTAGTATTAGCAGCAGATGGAACGATCCTACCTTAATGAGCAGTCATTCCATAGTGGTTGTAAAAACAATCTTTATTGGAGTACTCAAAAAATGACTACGCGTTTCACGGTTCAAAACCGCTTCATCAGGTCGTGTATCGTGCCTATAAGCAAAGTTCCCCGGATTCCGGGGAACTTTGCTTATAGGCACGATACACAACCTGCTCATTAAGGTAGGATCGTTCCATCTGCTGCTAATACTACTAAAGAATTAATCACACAGACACTGATACTTTCTGTGTCAGTAGTACAAACCCGCACCAACCATTATTTAATTGATCTGATCTATGGTCTACCTTTTAAATTGTTTGTCTTTGACGTAAGTGTCGTGCTCACAGTACCCATCAGGGCACCTCCTACCCCCCCCCGTGTTGCCTTATAACCCCCTCCTTCTAGGACTAGGGGTCACCTGGCAGGTGGTAACTTTCTTCAAAGGAGCTGCGACTATCGAGATTACCTCACAAGGCCGAGTGGGGACGGTACTTCCCCACAAGCGTTTCAGATTGGTTGCCCTATACGCAACCCAGCTTTGTGAGTATATTTGATCACTTCTTACTAACTGAAGTAACCACACGTGAGATACTACACCATATTGGGCTCCCGGTCTCTCCCCGTCCTTTTTTCTACCCTCTCAGCACAGACATACGCTTAGAGAGACGCATAGGGGAGGCAACAGCCAGAAAAAGCTAAGTTTCCGAGAGAAGCTGTCGCTTTTTCAGCGGGGAGAGGAATCAGTGATCGGGCACCATAGCCTGATCCACTGATTGCCTGGCTAACGAACCACGGGCCGGGAGCACGCGTGCACGCGCGCGATCGGCCACGGAAGCGCGCAGGAGCACACATGGTTCCTGGACGTAGAAACTAAAATAGGTTAAAGAAAACCTGAACTGAAGATTAAAAGTCAAAATAAGCATAACACAAGTCATACTTACCTTCCATGTAGTCTACTCCTCAGTGTTTTTCTCCTGTCCCGCGTCCTGTTTGTTCACTGTGATCAAGGGAATTTTCCGTCCTTCATTTTGAAAATGACCATAACCCATAACAGTTTTCTGGTCAGCACACAGTTAAACTGTAACATCGCCCACTTGAGCCATAGAGAAACATGGACATTACCTGGTACATCAGTTTTCCTCTCAGCTATAACTGACAGCAACTGATATTATACTGACAGCAACTTATATATTTCAGATCTGACAAAACATTGTCAGAACTGGAAGGGATTATTATCAAAAGAAAATGGTGAGCTTCTGAGAGGAACTGATGGCAAGGTAACTATGTAATGTCCATTTGAAGTTACCTCATGTATTTATTTCAAATATTTTTACTCAGTACAGGTTCTCTTTAAGTATGAAAATTAAAGCACCCCTGAACTGAGAGGAATATGGAGGCTACCATATTTATTTCCTTTTAAGCAATTCAGATTCACTGGCTGCTCTGGTGACCCTCTGCCTCTAATACTTTTAGCCATAGACTCTGAACAAGCATGCAGATAATATATTTCTGACTGAAGTCTGGTTGAACTCGATGGACGTATGTCTTTTTTCAACCAAAATAACTATGTAACTATGAAGTCTGTCTGGATTAGCTGCATGCTTTTTTCAGGCATGTGATTCACACACTACCGATGCTAAAAAGATAAGATGGACTGCCAGGCAAGTGGTATAGTTTAAAAGGAAATAAATATGACAGCCTACATATCCCTCTAAATTCAGGTGTCCTTTAAGCAGATGTGTTCCCTCATATTACAACTCTCCTGATAAGCCAATTCTGAGTCTTGATATTGGTATTTTACAGAATAATATATTATTGGACAATCTATCTAATATCTCTTATCATGCAGAGTCCATGGTTCCTACCAAACAGAACAATGAGCTATTGCCTAAACCTAACTATCCCTATTAAAAATCTTTCTGCTAGTGCCAGCCACCCACCTACCTACCACTACCTTCCTATTGTAGTTGGATTTCCCCTGTAGAATGGCTAAAACCCCAATGTAAATGTTAGCCTTGATCATATAATATGCATGACTGATGATACTTAGAGATGTCCTGAACTGTTTGCCGGAGGAACTTCCCGGCAAACACCGGCTGTTTGCGATCATATGGAGTGTTCAACCCACTCCTATACATTATAATGGAGCCGAAAATTGACCCCAGAGTTGGCAGACACATGGCAGCCAATCAGCTATCCCTCCCACCTGGACCACCCTTTCACCTATCAGAAAGCCAGCACAGCAGCCATTTTCCAGTCTGTGTTTGGCTTCTGTGCTAGGCAGATCAGGGGGAGTGTGCTGACAGGAATAGTGTTAGTTAGGGCTGTGTTTTGTGTCCTCAATGCAGTTTCTTGCTGTTACCACAGTGTCTTGAACAGCCAATATCCATTCTTAGGGCGGGTACATTGTTTTCTTGCTTTTGCATTGCTGTTCTGTGTGTCCAGTGCAAAAGTATGCTGTTGGAGACAGGTCTGCTGGTCATAGAAGTAGACTGACTAGATAACCCAATAATCCTTCACCACCACTACTGGCACCTAATATGCACTACTGCCTTACATAAGGCCTCACTGGCAGGGCCTATATTTTGAGGTGATTGTTGCACATAGCATAAACCTGTCATCTGACCTGTGTGAAGTTTTTTTTTTATTATTATTATTGATATTGTAATATTGTAAAAAAAAAAAAAAAAAAAATAACAGGCAGGGGCAGGCCAGAGGCCACACCACACGGGTTATAGGGGTCATGCTGCTGTGATTTTCTGTGGCCCTAGCATATTGCACAGTGTTCAGAGGACACATACCTTGAACTCACAAAATGCCACAGAAGTAGTTGACTGGCTTACACAGCAGCACACCCCATCTGGTGAAAACATAATATCATTCAGAGACACTTCCCCCTTCTCTAGGACCTGCTGATGTAAAATAGAACCAGGTGAAGTATAAAACAGTTATGTGGTCTAACAAATCCAAATTTTGAATCCTTATGTGAACCATAGATGCTACATTCTCAGAGAGAAAGAGGAAAGGATCCAGAGCCTTCCCTCCTTTTAGGCGAGTGTATAACTTTTTATTTTATAGGCTATAGTTGTCCTTTAAAACTCCCTACATTTCATATGGATACTGAGAATAACCAATGTTTTTGTAGCCAAAACTTTTGATCTGTACCTGTACTTCTCATTGGTTACTTTACTATTTGGATGACAGATATACGTATTTGAATCTATAATCAAGGGATTTAAGAAAATACATCATGTACTGTATGGGCATGAGGTGCTCATGTTTTGTGAAGAGTAGTCTTTCTTTGTGATTGTGTGGAACATGAGGTTGAGGTGCAGATGAACAGATACAACTGGAAAACCACCAACACAAAGTTAAGATGGGAATAGATAATTGGATGTCTGAATCAATTACCAAGTCTGCCTAATCTTGTAAACATTAAGCACTGAAAATTTTCCCTAACGCATACAACATTTTATTGGATGCCTGCACATTTAAAATTTTACAAGGGCATATAAACATACAGCACTCAGTCCTTCTATGTACTAAAATTATAACAAATTTAAACCTGTTTATAGCTTTTTAACAACAGATGTCTTGGTTGTGTGGATGTTAAAATGTAAATGAGAGATAATTCCATGTAAAGGTGTCCCTAAGAAATGTGTCACCTACGCTAAAATAAAAGAATGCCAGAAATGGAACGTATATCATACAAGATCATTTTTGCAGTAAAGAGATTATTTTCTTTCTTGGTATGATGGTAAATTTATCTTGTGAGTCAGTAATGCCCACACTATATGCCTCCTACACTACCCAATTACCATTATTAGTTCTCACAAAGGTGGCTTCTATTTTTAAGATCTGGATGGAGCGAGTATAGACTAGAAATGCTGACTGTCATTTTTATTGTATCTATATGACTTTGGTTAGATTTCTTCTTACATTTTGTCCTAGTGACAGGTGTTAAGAAGTGACTGTAAATCCCAGCTCTTACAAAAGATGAAAATAAAGGGACTCATGTATGAAAAGTATGCCAAAGAAAATTGTTCTTGTTACCCTAGGCAACCTATCATTTCCCAACTGTCGTTTCTAAAGTGCTGGCCTGGGTATCAAGTACTTACAGAAGTAGCATGGGCCAAAACACATATTTTCCTTTTCTGAATGTCACTAAAGGAAGAATACATCAAGATCCTCCTCCCACTTACTTAAATTTACCGGAAAATTATTCATCCCATCCAAAATCAATGCGTTATATAAAATGATATCAGATGCATGGGAGGAGTCTCACTCACAAAAAGTTTCTCAAATTCTGTTAAATTCATATTGGCATGAAAAAATTCTCCTCTTCTCCGCCACAAAATGCTCTAATTGTCTATGTCTCCAAAAGTCAAATGGAAAATGACCAAATTCCTCCTGAAATCTAGCCAAGGATTTCAAGTCCCCATCAACTAAAATATCTTTCAAACCCACTCTATTTCCACCTCCCCAGAATCCAAAGAAGTCTTGTTCCCTACCCGGTGGAAAAAAGGAGAATCCCATGAGTGTTGACGTTGGAGATATCCTCTCAGCCCAACCATATTTCTTATTAACCAAGTCCAAAATCTTAAATACATTCTTAATCCAAAATAGGGTCCATTTTGGCAAATCACTAAAATTCCCAGGGAGCCAGAAAGCATCAGCCAACTCTATGCTCACTAGCCTCTTTTCAATATTAACCCAACCCTTCACATAATTTCTATATGTCCAGTCAAAGAGTCTAACTAATGTACAAGCTTGATAATACACCCTTAGATCAGGAAGTCCCAACCTGCCCTTCACCTTAGGACGAGTCAAAATCTCAAAAGCTAACCTCAAAATTGTATTTTGCCATACAAATCGAATAAAAATAGATTTCAGGGTTCTAAAGAAAGTTGCAGGCACACATACCGGAGGCATAGACATAAAAAATACAAATCTGGGTAAAACATTCACCTTAATAATATCTATACACCCAAACCATGAAAAACCCCTTCCCCATCCTTCCAAATCCCTTTTTATAGATCTTAATGCGGGGAGATAATTAAGTGAAAATAATTTGGACAGATCACTATGCAGCATTATTCCCAAATACCTAATTGCCTCCTTTCTAAAAGGAAATGAAAAATTCGACTTAATCTGATGCAGCAGCACAGAACCCATTATGATATTAAGAGCTTCCGACTTAGCTACATTGATCTTAAAATTTGAGTACACCCCATACTTCTCAAACTCCTTGATCAAATTTGGCAAAGACACCAATGGATCTGAAACATAAAATAAAATATGATCTGCAAAAGCCAACAAATTTGCAGTCATCATCTCCTATATTTACGCCATGAATGCTCCCCGCCTTCCTTACAGTACACAGGAGAAGAACCTCCAAAGTCAGAATAAATAGTACCATGACAATGGGCAACCCTGTCTCGTACCATTAGACAAGGAGAAGGCATCCGACAGGGCTCCATTTGCTCTAACCTGAGCAGTAGGATTAGAATATAAAGCACTAACCCATTTCAACGTACTGTATTGGGCCCCAGTCCCACAAACTTTAAAGTTGCCATAACAAAATCCCAATTCACCCTGTTGAATGCCTTCTCCGCGTCTGTCGACAAAACTATTGCAGGAATTCCCTTTAGGAAGGACCATCTATACAGTGACATAGCTTTAGCTACATTATACCTCTGTTCCCTTCCAGGCACAAACCCAACTTGATCATAATTAATTATAGAACCAAGCCAAGGCTTAATTCTTTCTACCAAACATTTTGCAAATACCTTTATGTCCAAATTCAACAATGAAATTGATCTATAACTTTGGCATAAAGCGAGATCCTTCCCACTTTTATGAATAACAGTTATATGACCCTCTAATGTATCTCTAGGCAGAGCGTTACCATTTATAAGTGAATTGAAGAATTTGCACATAGGAGGTATCAAAATACCACTAAAAGTGGAAATATATTTTTTGGAATTCTTTTTATCTTTTATCATAGCATCAACTTCTTCTTCAGAAATGTCCCTCTCCATTTCCTCCCTTCTATCCTGTGATAAAATAGGCATACCCTACTCCTCCAGATACTGCCACATACCTTTCTCAAAATCATTAGACCTATCTTTATGGAGATTATATAATTAAGAATAATAATCTTTAAACAAATTAGCAATTTTGTGTGCCTGCAACTCCAGAACTCCTCTTGAATCCTTAATCTTAGGGATAAACATACTCTTGCACTGTCCCTTTAGAGCAGTGGTCCTCAAACTAAGGCCCGTGGGGTGAATGCGGCCCCCAAGACTTTTTCACTGGCCCTCCAAACACAAAATCCATAACTTAACTACTTCCCGACCGCCGTATAGACAAATGGCGGCCGGGAAGTGGACGCAGCAAGGACCGCCGTATTGACAAAATGCGGCGGTCCTTGTATGGGCATGGGCGGAGCGATCGCGTCATCCATGACGCGATCCTCCGCCGGGATTCGGAAGCCCGGCATTTTGCCTCTGCTCGCCGGCCACTTAGCAGCGCCGGCGAGCGGAGGGATCTCGGGGATCCGCCAATCAGAAAGTATAAGGCACTTTGTTAGGTAAACAAAGTGCCTTATACATGCTTCCTCCTCGCCTCGTGGTCTCATTGTTGCAGAGACCACTAGCGAGGAGGAAGCATTTAGTAAGTATTCACTGCACAGCGTTTTTTGCCTAACAGCCCCCCTGATCACCCACCCCAGGCCTCATACCCTCCCTGATCACCCCAGCAGACCCCTGCCCAGCACCCTTGCACCCCCCCCCCTCAAACCCCCCCACCTGCCACTAACTAGCGACACTGTCCCTTAGTTTAGGTCCCTAACTGCCTCCTAGTCACCCCTGACCCCCCCCCTACCTTTAGATCACCCCCAGAGCCCATCCCAGACTACCCCCCTGTATACTGTATACATCTGTATACAGCTACCTTACCCCCTGATCCCCCTCTGATCCCCCTCTGATCACCTGTCTATCACCTGTCCATCACCCCTCAGCACCCCCACCCATCAGAGCAGACCCTAACTGCCCCGCGGGGGTAACCGATCACCTGCCCAGGCCCTCGATTGCCCTCATACCCCCCTTCTGATTACATCCCCTGCTCTTTGTTTACATCTGTCCTCCCCAGCAATCACTAACTGATCTTTGATCAGTAACCCCCTGTGTCTGCCTCTCATCAGATCAGGACTCAGTCTGCCCCGTGCAGGCTCCTGATCAACCCCCCCCCCTCAAATCGCCCTCAGACCCCCCCCCCTCCGATCACCGTCCAAGTGCATTGTATTTGACTGTGCTGTGCTTGTATTCGATTGTGCTGCGCTTGTATTTGATTGTGCTGCGATTGTATTTGATTGTCCCGTGATCTGCTTTGATTGTCCCGTGATTGTTTGATTGCCTGAGACCCCACTTCCCACCACACCCAACCCCACCCTCCCCCCCACCACACCCAACCCCACCCTCCCCCCCACCACCTCCAACCACCACCTTCCGAGTGCATCAGATTTGCTTGTGCTGTGATTGGAGTCGATTGTGCTGTAATTGTATTTGATTGTCCCGTGATCGGCTTCGATTGCCCCGTGATTGTTTGATTGCCTGAGACCCCACTTCCCGCCACAACCAATCCCACCCTCCCCCCATCACCTTCCGATTGCATCAGATTTGATTGTGCTGTGATTGGAGTCGATTGTGCTGTCATTGTATTTGATTGTCCCGTGATCTGCTTCGATTGTCCCGTGATTGTTTGATTGCCTGAGACCCCACTTCCCACCACACCCAACCCCACCCTCCCCCCCCCCACCACACCCAACCCCACCCTCCCCCCCCCCACCTCCAACCACCACCTTCCGAGTGCATCAGATTTGCTTGTGCTGTGATTGGAGTGGATTGTGCTGTAATTGTATTTGATTGTTCCGTGATCGGCTTCGATTGCCCCGTGATTGTTTGATTGCCTGAGACCCCACTTCCCGCCACACCCAATCCCACCCTCCCCCCATCACCTTCCGAGTGCATCAGATTTGATTGTGCTGTGATTGGAGTCGATTGTGCTGTAATTGTATTTGATTGTCCCGTGATCGGCTTCGATTGCCCCGTGATTGTTTGATTGCCTGAGACCCCACTTCCCGCCACACCCAATCCCACCCTCCCCCCATCACCTTCCGAGTGCATCAGATTTGATTGTGCTGTGATTGGAGTCGATTGTGCTGTAATTGTATTTGATTGTCCCGTGATCGGCTTCGATTGCCCCGTGATTGTTTGATTGCCTGAGACCCCACTTCTTGCCACAACCAATCCCACCCTCCCCCCATCACCTTCCGAGTGCATCAGATTTGATTGTGCTGTGATTGGAGTCGATTGTGCTGTAATTGTATTTGATTGTCCCGTGATTGTTTGGTTGCCTCTGAGACCCCACTTCCCACCAACCCCAATACCTCTCAAATACTCCCTTTTTGCTAGGTAGGTGCTCTTTTTTTCTGGGTAGTCTCCAAGGAAAACCCCATAAATTTAGCAATCCAAAATGGCAAGAAGGGGGCTTTCCGATGACGAGGTATACAGGTACATGGACCAGTCGGATGAGTTCTTTTGGGAAGAATCATCCGTCGAATCTTCCGGGTCCGAATTTGAACCTGTAGAAAGCAGTGGTTCCCTGACCGAAAGTGATGACGAGACTATGGTCCCGGCTAGAGCCAGGCGTACCAGACCCCAAGTCGTTAGACCGCAGGTGGCGCAGGATCCGCCTCAAGGGCAGCAGGGTGGTGCTAGCGCTGTTGATAGTTTTCTTGGTGAGGCAGGCACCAGCAGCGCAGCATCTCCTGGACTTGGTACCAGTACTTCTGTAGACCCTGGCGAAGTGGTGAGCGTCAGCATGGAAGTTGAAACTGGTACGGTGGCAAGTGCAGTAGTACCCCCGTCGCAGTCACCAAGAAGAAGACGGGCCCGTAGTACCCATAGATTCCCAGAGGTGCTAGCACAACCAGATTGGCAATCCCCTGATTCCGCCGCACCCGTAGTGCCCCCTTTCACCGCCCAGTCTGGAGTCCAGGTGGCGACAGCTCATCTAGGAACGGCCCTAGAATTTTTGCAGCTGTTCATCACCCAGGTTTTCTTGGACTTAATTGTGGTTGAGACCAACCATAAAGCCACACAATTCATCACCGAGCACCCGGAGAGCATGTATGCCCAGCCTTTCGGGTGGAAACCAGTCCAAGTTTCCGACATTAAA
The DNA here is from genome assembly GCF_040937935.1 of Hyperolius riggenbachi. Classification (NCBI taxonomy): domain Eukaryota; kingdom Metazoa; phylum Chordata; class Amphibia; order Anura; family Hyperoliidae; genus Hyperolius; species Hyperolius riggenbachi. The sequence goes on along the minus strand of NC_090646.1, from coordinate 202,728,358 downwards.
ATCTTTTTGGCCCTTATCCTTCACTTGGGACTAATGAAACAAAATGTATTGCGGTCATATTGGTCTACGAACCCAGTACATCATGTTCCCTTGTACCCTGCTGCCATGTCCAGGACACGATTTGAGTCCATCCTGCGCTTCCTGCACTTCAACGACGACGAAACCTGTCATGAAAGGGGAGACCCTGCTTATGACCGGCTCCACAAAATTCGGCCCCTCATAGACCACCTGTCCTCAACATTTGCAGATGCTTATATCCCTGAACAGAACATCTGCGTAGACGAGTCCCTCTTACGCTTTACCGGGCGCCTTGGCATCAAACAGTACATCCCAAGCAAGCGCGCCCGGTATGGGGTGAAACTGTATAAGCTCTGTGAAAGGGCCACAGGCTATACATGTCGTTTTAGGGTCTATGAGGGAAAAGACTCAAAATTGGAGCCGGTCGGATGCCCTGACTACCTGGGGAGCAGTGGAAAGGTTGTGTGGGACTTGGTGTCACCCTTGTTCCAGAAGGGGTACCATCTTTTTGTGGACAATTATTACACAAGTGTGGCCCTCTTTCAGCACTTAAAGTTAGAAGGAATCCGATGCTGTGGCACTGCGCGGCCTAGTCGCCAGGGCTTCCCCCAACGGCTCATTACCACCAGACTTGAACGGGGGCAGAGGGCCGCCTTGCGTACTGAAGACCTGCTCGCGGTGAAATGGAGGGACAAGAGGGACGTTTACTTTCTGTCCACCATTCACACAGACACGACAGTCCAAATTCAACGGGCAACTAAGGTCATTGAAAAGCCCCTTGTCGTCCACGAATATAATGTCAACATGGGAGGGGTGGACTTCAATGACCAGAGGTTAGCGCCCTATTTAATGACCCGGAAAACAAGACGCTGGTATAAGAAAGTGTCTTTTTATCTGATTCAATTGGCAGTTTACAACAGCTTTGTTCTCTACAGTAAGGCTGGGAGAACTGGATCTTTCCTCCAATTTCAGGAACAGATCATTCTGGACATCCTGTATCCAGGAGGTGCCAGCCCCCCCCCCCCCAGATGCAACTAGCCGACTGCATGGTAGGCATTACGCCTATCAGATTCCGTGTGCCCCAGGTCAACGCATCCGAAGAAAATGTTGTCGTGTCTGCAGCAGGACTGGAAAAAGGAATGATACCAGTTTTTATTGTCCCCGCTGTCCTGACCAGCCTGGCCTATGCGTAGGGCAGTGTTTTGAGAGGTACCACGAGCAGGTACACTATTAGAACCTAGGGAACTCCAGACACAGGAGTAGGCACACACTCAGTGGTCTTTTGCACATTGTCGCAGGGAGAGGAGAGGTAAGCTTGAAAACCAAACGGGTAAGCATAAAAGTGGGAAGAAGGATCGGTTTCAATGCTTGATATTGCTGATCTGTCCTGGGTTGGCGATATAAGACGGCATGTTTGAATTTCCCTTGAGTGTGGACACACCCGGTTTATATGTGATTTGGGCCTATGATGATGCTTTAATGCCACACAGAGTCATCTCTATTGGCAGGCATATTGCTGTATCCTAAAGGCATAATGCTGTATACTAAAGTTCTGAGGCCCAGTCACATAAGTTGGTGGCTCACCCTGAGTGCAGGGTGGCACGGGGTGTCTCTCTCCTGAGGTTATCACTGCCATTGATGTGGAGGAAGATCTGCCATTGATGTGGAGCAAGGTATGTTTGCCGTTCATTTTTCCTTTCAGCCCAGAGTGCATTACTTGTATACCCAATATAAGGAGTATAGCAGAAACTCCTAATACTGGCCATACATGTAATGATTGCAGAGACCCTAAAATGCCAGGACAGACTCCACAAATGACCCCATTTTGGAAAGAGGACACCCTAAAGTATTATGTGAGGTGCACGGTGAGTTCATAAAAGATTTTAGTTTTTGTCACAAGTTAGCAGAATTTTTTTTTTTTTTTTAACAAAGTGTCATTTTCCGTTTACTTGTGACAAAAAATAAAATTTTCAATGACCTCACCATTACCCTCATGGAATACCTTGTTGTTTATTCTTTCCAAAATGGGGTCATTTGTGGGGTTTGTTAACTGTCCTGGCAAGTGGGCGGGGTGCTAAATTGTGAGCACCCCTGTAAAGCCTAAAGGTACTCATTGGACTCTGGGCCCCTTAGCGCAGTTAGGGTGCAAAAAAGTGCCACACATGTGGTATCGCCGTACTCGGGAGAAGTAGTATAATGTGTTTTGGGGTGTATTTTTACACATACCCATGCTGGGTGGGAGAAATACCTCTGTAAATGACAATCTTTTGATTTTTTTACACACAATTGTCCATTTACAGAGTTATTTCTCCCACCCAGCATGGGTATGTGTAAAAATACACCCCAAAACACATTGTACTACTTCTCCCGAGTACGGCAATACCACATGTGTGGCACTTTTTTGCACCCTAACTGCGCTAAGGGGCCCAAAGTCCAATGAGTACCTTTAGGATTTCACAGGTCATTTTGCGGGATTTGATTTCCAGACTACTCCTCACGGTTTAGGGCCTCTAAAATGCCAGGGCAGTATAGGAACCCCACAAATTACCCCATTTTAGAAAGAAGACACCCCAAGGTATTCCGTTAGGAGTATGGTAAGTTCATAGAAGATTTTATTTTTTGTCAAAAGTTAGTGGAAAATGACACTTTGTGAAAAAAACAATAAAAATCAATTTTCCGCTAACTTTTGACAAAAAATAAAATCTTCTATGAACTTACCATACTCCTAACGGAATACCTTGGGGTGTCTTCTTTCTAAAATGGGGTCATTTGTGGGGTTCCTATACTGCCCTGGCATTTTAGGGGCCCTAAACCGTGAGGAGTAGTCTGGAAATCAAATTCCGCAAAATGACCTGTGAAATCCTAAAGGTACTCATTGGACTTTGGGCCCTTTAGCGCAGTTAGGGTGCAAAAAAGTGCCACACATGTGGTATTGCCGTACTCAGGAGAAGTAGTACAATGTGTTTTGGGGTGTATTTTTACACATACCCATGCTGGGTGGGAGAAATACCTCTGTAAATGACAATCTTTTGATTTTTTTACACACAATTGTCCATTTACAGAGTTATTTCTCCCACCCAGCATGGGTATGTGTAAAAATACACCCCAAAACACATTGTACTACTTCTCCCGAGTACGGCGATACCACATGTGTGGCACTTTTTTGCACCCTAACTGCGCTAAAGGGCCCAAAGTCCAATGAGTACCTTTAGGATTTTACAGGTCATTTTGCGGAATTTGATTTCCAGACTACTCCTCACGGTTTAGGGCCCCTAAAATGCCAGGGCAGTATAGGAACTCCACAAATGACCCCATTTTAGAAAGAAGACACCCCAAGGTATTCCGTTAGGAGTATGGTGAGTTCATAGAAGATTTTATTTTTTGTCACAAGTTAGTGGAAAATGACACTTTGTGAAAAAAACAATAAAAATCAATTTTCCGCTAACTTTTGACAAAAAATAAAATCTTCTATGAACTTACCATACTCCTAACGGAATACCTTGGGGTGTCTTCTTTCCAAAATGGGGTCATTTGTGGGGTTCCTATACTGCCCTGGCATTTTAGGGGCCCTAAACCGTGAGGAGTAGTCTGGAAATCAAATTCCGCAAAATGACCTGTGAAATCCTAAAGGTACTCATTGGACTTTGGGCCCTTTAGCGCAGTTAGGGTGCAAAAAAGTGCCACACATGTGGTATCGCCGTACTCAGGAGAAGTAGTATAATGTGTTTTGGGGTGTATTTTTACACATACCCATGCTGGGTGGGAGAAATAACTCTGTAAATGGACAATTGTGTGTAAAAAAAATTAACAAATTGTCATTTACAGAGATATTTCTCCCACCCAGCATGGGTATGTGTAAAAATACACCCCAAAACACATTATACTACTTCTCCTGAGTACGTCAATACCACATGTGTGGCACTTTTTTGCAGCCTAACTGTGGTAAGGGGTCCAAAGTCCAATGAGCACCTTTAGGCTTTACAGGGGTGCTTACAATTTAGCACCCCCCAAAATGTCAGGACAGTAAACACACCCCACAGATGACCCCATTTTGGAAAGTAGACCCTTCAAGGTATTCAGAGAGGGGCATGGTGAGTCCGTGGCAGATTTCATTTTTTTTTTGTCGCAAGTTAGAAGAAATGGAAACTTTTTTTTTTTTGTGACAAAGTGTCATTTTCCGCTTACTTGTGACAAAAAATAATTTCTTCTATGAACTCACTATGCCTCTCAGTCAATACTTTGGGATGTCTTCTTTCCAAAATGGGCTCATTTGGGGGGTATTTATACTATCCTGGAATTCTAGCCCCTCATGAAACATGACAGGGGGTCAGAAAAGTCATAGATGCTTGAAAATGGGAAAATTCACTTTTTGCACCATAGTTTGTAAACGCTATAACTTTTGCCCAAACCAATAAATATAGGCTGAATGGGTTTTTTTTTTTATCCAAAACATGTTTGTCCACATTTTTCGCGCTGCATGTATACAGAAATTTTACTTTATTTGAAAACTGTCAGCACAGAAAGTTAAAAAAATCATTTTTTTGCCAAAATTCATGTCTTTTTTGCTGAATATAATAAAAAGTAAAAATCACAGGAGCAATCAAATAGCACCAAAAGAAAGCTTTATTAGTGACAAGAAAAGGAGCCAAAATTCATTTAGGTGGTAGGTTGTATGAGCGAGCAATAAACCATGAAAGCTGCAGTGGTCTGAATGGAAAAAAAGTGGCCGGTCCTTAAGGGGTAGAAAGCCCTAGGTCCTCAAGTGGTTAAGATGCAACTCACAGCACCTTTAAATATTGGCGAACCGCATGAAGAATAGCAGTGCTGGCACTTATGGATTTATTTGCAACTGCTTAAAAGGCCCTAGAACTAGAGTTGGGCCAAACGGTTCGCCGGCGAACGTGGTTCGCGCGAACTTAGGTGGTTCGCGTGCGGGTGTCGCACGCGAACGTTTTGCGGCAAAAGTTCGCAAAAAATCGGTTCGCCCCATAATGCACCTGAGGGTCAACTTTGACCCTCTACATCACAGTCAGCAGGCCCAGTGTAGCCAATTAGGCTACACTAGCCCCTGGAGCCCCACCCCCCCTTATATAAGGCAGGCAGCGGCGGCCGTTATGGCCACTCGTGTGCCTGCATTAGTGAGAGTAGGGCGAGCTGCTGCAGTCTCTCATAGGGAAAGATTAGTTAGGTTTAACTTCTTCCTGGCTGCATACCTGTTCTGTTCAGTGAGCCCTCAGCCCACTGCATACCTGTACTGTGATCCTGCCACTGCATACCTGTTCAGTGATCCTGCCAGTGCATACCTGTTCAGTGATCCTGCCACTGCATACCTGTTCAGTGATCCTGCCACTGCATACCTGTTCAGTGATCCTGCCACTGCATACCTGTTCATTGATCCTGCCACTGCATACCTGTTCATTGATCCTGCCACTGCATACCTGTTCAGTGATCCTGCCAGTGCATACCTGTTCATTGATCCTGCCACTGCATACCTGTTCAGTGATCCTGCCACTGCGTACCTGTTCAGTGATCCTGCCAGTGCATACCTGTTCATTGATCCTGCCACTGCATACCTGTTCAGTGATCCTGCCAGTGCATACCTGTTCATTGATCCTGCCACTGCGTACCTGTTCAGTGATCCTGCCAGTGCATACCTGTTCATTGATCCTGCCACTGCATACCTGTTCATTGATCCTGCCACTGCATACCTGTTCATTGATCCTGCCACTGCATACCTGTTCAGTGATCCTGCCAGTGCATACCTGTTCATTGATCCTGCCACTGCATACCTGTTCAGTGATCCTGCCAGTGCATACCTGTTCATTGATCCTGCCACTGCATACCTGTTCATTGATCCTGCCACTGCATACCTGTTCATTGATCCTGCCACTGCATACCTGTTCAGTGATCCTGCCACTGCATACCTGTTCAGTGATCCTGCCACTGCGTACCTGTTCAGTGATCCTGCCACTGCATACCTGTTCATTGATCCTGCCACTGCATACCTGTTCAGTGAACCCGCCACTGCATACCTGTTCTGTTCAGTGAACAGTTTGGTGTGTCAGTGTGAAGCAGTACCTTAATTACACTACCTGATTGATGTATACACATGCAAGATGTTTTAAAGCACTTTAGGCCTGTCATTTAGCATTCAATGTGATTTCTGCCCTTAAAACGCTGCTTTGCGTCAAATCCAGATTTTTCCCGGGGACTTTTGGCATCTATCCCACTCCGCCATGCCCCCCTCCAGGTGTTAGACCCCTTGAAACATCTTTTCCATCACTTTTGTGGCCAGCATAATTTTTTTTTTTTCAAAGTTCGCATCCCCATTGAAGTCTATTGCGGTTCGCGAACTTTAACGCGAACCGAACCTTCCGCGAAAGTTCGCGAACCCGGTTCGCGAACCTAAAATCGGAGGTTCGGCCCAACTCTACCTAGAACCAGAAGACACATCCAAGCTAGGATCAGAGACCCAATTTCAACCCCCCCACCACACACACACACACACACACACCATATAACACAACCTTCTCTAAATGATTCCAACTGCTCCAATGTATTTATACAAAAAATGTGCCTGGGACCCATTAGGGGCATAAATATTAGCAGACGTATAAACTTGCCCCAATCTGTCCAATACATCAGATTTTTCTTCTGAAGAAAAAAATTGACCCTTTTTATAAATTGCAATAGCAACTACCTTAGCTTTTTGAATTAGAGAGTTAGAAAAATACCATTTATCAAACATGTACAAGGACATGCGCAGCATATTATCTCCACAAAAATGAGTCTCCTGTAAAAAAAAGGACCTATGGCCTAATTCTACGCAATTCCATTCACAATTTACCTCTCTTAACTAGGGAACATAAACCTTTAATATTGTAGGACAGGATTCTTATACATCCATATACCTAATGGTTTTTATCCATTCTACATTAATTAACAACATCCAGAGGGAGAAGAGTGGAACCAAAGAAAAAAAAAAAAAGAAAGAAAGAAACAAAAAAATGCATAATAAACCAAACAAAACAAAAACTGAACCCCAGATAACTTCTCTTGTTCTCAAACCCCATAGAGAACTATCAGAGAAAAACTTGACTAGTTTGAACACCAACCTCCCACATCCACCCCCCTCCAGGAAAACTACTTTCATCACAGATCATGATCTCAACCCCCACCACCCACAAACACATACACAGAAGCAATTAATTGCAAGTATAATCTATACATCACACATGCATTTAGCATTAACCACATAACGACCGCCCCCAGCCGATGGGCGGCGGCAAAGTCTGGGCCCAAACGACCGCAATACGCCCATCGGCGGGGGCGGCTGCGGGAGTGGCTATGCGGCGATCGCGTCATTCGTGACGCGATCAGCCGCCGGGGACTGGCTCCGCCCCCCGTTCGCCGTAACCCGCCGGCCGTTCGGAAGCGCCGGCGGGTTACTGGCATCCGGATCGCCGCTGCAACAGTGTATAATAGGCTTTGTAATGTATACAAAGCCTATTATACTGGCTGCCTCCTGCCCTGGTGGTCCCAGTGTCCGAGGGACCACCAGGGCAGGCTGCAGCCACCCTAGTCTGCACCAAACACACTGATTTCCCCCCCCCCTGCCCCCTGATCGCCCACAGCACCCCTCAGACCCCCCCCTGCCCACCCCCCAGACCACTGTTTGCACCCAATCACCCCCCTAATCACCCATCAATCACTCCCTGTCACTATCTGTCAACGCTATTTTTTTTTTAAGTCCCTAATCTGCCCCCTACTCCCTCCTGATCACCCCCCCACCCCTCAGATTCTCCCCAGACCCCCCCCAGACCCACCCCCCCCCCGTGTACTGTATGCATCTATCCCCCCTGATCACCTGTCAATCACCTGTCAATCACCTGTCAATCACCTGTCAATCACCCGTCAATCACCCCCTGTCACTGCCACCCATCAATCAGCCCCTGATCTGCCCCTTGCGGGCAATCTGATCACCCCCCCACACCAATAGATCGCCCGCAGATCCGACATCAGATCACCTCCCAAATCCATTGTTTACATCTATTCTCTCCTCTAAACACCCACTAATTACCCATCAATCACCCCCTATCACCACCTGTCACTGTTACCCATCAGATTAGACCCTAATCTGCCCCTTGCGGGCACCCAATCACCTGCCCACACGCTCAGATTGCCCTCAGACCCCCCCCTTATCAATTCGCCCGTGCAATATTTACATCTGTTCTCCCCTGTAATAACCCACTGATTACCTGTCAATCACCCATCAATCACCCCCTGTCACTGCCACCCATCAATCACCCCCTGTCACTGCCACCCATCAATCAGCCCCTAACCTGCCCCTTGCGGGCAATCTGATCACCCACCCACACCAATAGATCGCCCGCAGATCCGACATCAGATCACCTCCCAAATCCATTGTTTACATCTATTCTCTCCTCTAAACACCCACTAATTACCCATCAATCACCCCCTATCACCACCTGTCACTGTTACCCATCAGATTAGACCCTAATCTGCCCCTTGCGGGCACCCAATCACCTGCCCACACGCTCAGATTGCCCTCAGACCCCCCCCTTATCAATTCGCCCGTGCAATATTTACATCTGTTCTCCCCTGTAATAACCCACTGATTACCTGTCAATCACCCATCAATCACCCCCTGTCACTGCCACCCATCAATCACCCCCTGTCACTGCCACCCATCAATCAGCCCCTAACCTGCCCCTTGCGGGCAATCTGATCACCCACCCACACCAATAGATCGCCCGCAGATCCGACATCAGATCACCTCCCAAATCCATTGTTTACATCTATTCTCTCCTCTAAACACCCACTAATTACCCATCAATCACCCCCTATCACCACCTGTCACTGTTACCCATCAGATTAGACCCTAATCTGCCCCTTGCGGGCACCCAATCACCTGCCCACACGCTCAGATTGCCCTCAGACCCCCCCCTTATCAATTCGCCCGTGCAATATTTACATCTGTTCTCCCCTGTAATAACCCACTGATTACCTGTCAATCACCCATCAATCACCCCCTGTCACTGCCACCCATCAATCACCCCCTGTCACTGCCACCCATCAATCAGCCCCTAACCTGCCCCTTGCGGGCAATCTGATCACCCACCCACACCAATAGATCGCCCGCAGATCCGACATCAGATCACCTCCCAAATCCATTGTTTACATCTATTCTCTCCTCTAAACACCCACTAATTACCCATCAATCACCCCCTATCACCACCTGTCACTGTTACCCATCAGATTAGACCCTAATCTGCCCCTTGCGGGCACCCAATCACCCGCCCACACCTCAGAACGCCCTCAGACCCCAGCCCTGATCACCTCGCCAGTGCATTGCTTGCATCTATTTCCCCCCTCTAATCACACCTTGAGACACCCATCAATCACCTCCTGTCACCCCCTAGCACACCTACCCATCAGATCAGGCCCTAATTTGCCCCGTGTGGGCTCCTGATCACTCGGCCAAACCCTCAGATCCCCCTCAGACCCCCTTCCGATCACCTCCCCAGTGCATTGATTGCATCTATTTTCCCCTCTAACCGCCCCCTGAGACACCCATCAATCACCTCCTGTCACCCCCCTAGCACTCCTATCCATCAGATCAGGCCCAATACATCCTGTCATCTAAGAGGCCACCCTGCTTATGACCGATTCCACAAAATTTGCCCCCTCATAGACCACCTGTCATCAAAATTTGCAGATGCTTATACCCCTGAACAGTCATTTTGAGAAATTTGGTTTCCAGACTACTCACAGTTTTGGGCCCGTAAAATGCCAGGGCAGTATAGGAACCCCACAAGTGACCCCATTTTAGAAAGAAGACACCCCAAGGTATTCTGTTAGGTGTATGATGAGTTCATAGAATATTTTATTTTTTGTCAAAAGTTAGCGGAAATTGGATTGTTATTGTTTTTTTCACAAAGTGTCATTTTTCACTAACTTGTGAGAAAAAATAAAATCTTCTATGAACTCACCATACCCCTAACGGAATACCTTGGGGTGTCTTCTTTCTAAAATGGGGTCACTTGTGGGGTTCCTATACTGCCCTGGCATTTTAGGGGCCCTAAACCGTGAGGAGTAGTCTAGAAAACAAATGCCTCAAAATGACCTGTGAATAGGACGTTGGGCCCCTTAGCGCACCTAGGCTGCAAAAAAGTGTCACACATGTGGTATCGCCATACTCAGGAGAAGTAGTATAATGTGTTTTGTGGTGTATTTTTACACATACCCATGCTGGGTGGGAGAAATCTCTCTGTAAATGGACAATTGTGTGTAAAAAAAATCAAAAATGTGTCATTTACAGAGATATTTCTCCCACCCAGCATGGTTATATGTAAAAATACACCACAAAACACATTATACTACTTCTTCTGAGTACGGCGATACCACATGTGTGACACTTTTTTGCAGCCTAACTGTGCTAAGGGGCCCAAAGTCCAATGAGTACCTTTAGGATTTCACAGGTCATTTTGAGACATTTGGGTTCAAGACTACTCCTCACGGTTTAGGGCCCCTAAAATGCCAGGGCAGTATAGGAACCCCACAAGTGACCCCATTTTAGAAAGAAGACACCCCAAGGTATTCTTTTAGGTGTATGATGAGTTCATAGAAGATTTTATTTTTTGTCACAAGTTAGCGGAAATTGATATGTATTGTTTTTTTTTTCACAAAGTGTCATTTTCCGCTAACTTGTGACAAAAAAAAAATCTTCTATGAACTCACCATACTCCTAACAGAATACCTTGGGGTGTCTTCTTTCTAAAATGGGGTCACTTGTGGGGTTCCTATACTGCCCTGGCATTTTAGGGGCCCTAAACCGTGAGGAGTAGTCTAGAATCCAAATGCCTCAAAATGACCTGTGAATAGGACGTTAGGCCCCTTAGCGCACCTAGGTTGCAAAAAAGTGTCACACATGTGGTATCGCCGTACTCAGAAGAAGTAGTATAATGTGTTTTGGGGTGTATTTTTATACATACCCATGCTGGGTGGGAGAAATCTCTCTGTAAATGGACAATTGTGTGTAAAAAAAATCAAATAATTGTCATTTACAGAGATATTTCTCCCACCCAGCATGGGTATGTGTAAAAATACACCCCAAAACACATTATACTACTTCTCCTGAGTACGGCGGTACCACATGTGTGGCACTTTTTTGCACCCTAAGTGCGCTAAGGGGCCCAAAGTCCAATGAGTACCTTTAGGATTTCACAGGTCATTTTGCCACATTTGGTTTCAAGACTACTCCTCACGGTTTAGGGCCCCTAAAATGCCAGGGCAGTATAGGAACCCCACAAATGACTCCATTTTAGAAAGAAGACACCCCAAGGTATTCCGTTAGGAGAATGGCGAGTTCATAGAAGATTTTATTTTTTGTCACAAGTTAGCGGAAAATGACACTTTGTGAAAAAAAACAATTACAATCAATTTCCGCTAACTTGTGACAAAAAAAAAAAATCTTCTATGAACTCACCATACATCTAACGGAATACCTTGGGGTGTCTTCTTTCTAAAATGGGGTAATTTGTGGGGTTCCTATACTGTCCTGGCATTTTAGGGGCCCTAAACCGTGAGGAGTAGTCTTGAAACGAAATTTCTCAAAATGACCTGTGAAATCCTAAAGGTACTCATTGGACTTTGGGCCCCTTAGCGCAGTTAGGGTGCAAAAAAGTGCCACACATGTGGTATCGCCGTACTCAGGAGAAGTAGTATAATGTGTTTTGGGGTGTATTTTTCCACATACCCATGCTGAGTGGGAGAAATATCTCTATAAATAGACAATTGTGTGTAAAAAAAATAAAAAAATTGTCATTTACGGAGATATTTCTCCCACCCAGCATGTGTATGTGTAAAAATACACCCCAAAACACATTATACTACTTTTCCTGAGTACGGCAATACCACATGTGTGGCACTTTTTTGCGGCCTAACTGCGCTAAGGGGCCCAAAGTCCAATGAGCATCTTTAGGCTTTACAGGGGTGCTTACAATTAGGCACCCCCCAAATGCCAGGACAGTAAACACACCCCACAAATGACCCCATTCTGGAAAGTAGACACTTCAAGGTATTCAGAGAGGAGCATAGTGAGTCCGTGGCAGATTTCATTTTTTTTTGTCGCAAGTTAGAAGAAATGGAAACTTTTTTTTTTTTTTTTTTTTGTCACAAACTGTCATTTTCCGCTAACTTGTGACAAAAAATAAAATCTTCTATGAACTCACCATGCCTCTCACTGAATACTTTGGGATGTCTTCTTTCCAAAATGGGGTCATTTGGGGGGTATTTGTACTATCCTGGAATTTTAGCCCCTCATGAAACATGACAGGTGCGCAGAAAAGTCAGAGATGCTTGAAAATGGGAAAATTCACTTTTGGCACCATAGTTTGTAAACGCTATAACTTTTACCCAATCCAATAAATATACACTGAATGTTTTTTTTTTTATCAAAGACATGTAGCAGAATAACTTTCGCGCTCAAATGTATAGGAAATTTTACTTTATTTGAAAAATGTCAGCACAGAAAGTTAAAAAAGTCATTTTTTTGACAAAATTCATGTCTTTTTTGATGAATATAATAAAAAGTAAAACTCGCAGCAGCAATCAAATAGCATCAAAAGAAAGCTGTATTAGTGACAAGAAAAGGAGGTAAAATTCATTTAGGTGGTAGGTTTTATGACCGAGCAATAAACCGTGAAAGCTGCAGTGGTCTGAATGGAGAAAAAGGCTCTGGTCCTTAAGGGGCGAAAAGACTGTGGTCCCGAAGTGGTTAAATATTTCCATTATTAAGCAGCCCCATCTATATAGACTTATTCTTCTGCCACTTTTTACAAGGCAAGAAAGATACAGTCAGACCAGCAGATCTCCAATCTTTAAATTCCAACAATGGGATTTCCAACACTTCACAAAACTTTTTCTAATCATCTTTAGTTCTAAAAATTGCTGACTTCCCATTTAAACTTGCACTCAAACTGAATGGAAACCCCCATTTATAGGTTGCACCTGCTTTTTTAAGTTACTCCAAAACTGTTCTCACTGATCTTTGGATAGACAAAGTTCTCCAAGATACATCCGGAAACAAATTAATCATACTTCCATCCATTTCTAACGAACCCTTTTCTCTGGCCTTTTTCATTATCTCCTCCTTGTCAGAAAAATGTAATAATCTACAGATCACATCTCTCGGTTTTTTGGGATTACTTCTTTTGGGACCCATAGACCGATGCACTCTATCGATCTTGATCAATCTATCTGTATGCAATAGGGTATTAAAAATCTTCAATATTATATTTTTCAAATATGACTCTTCAACCAATTCAGAAAGACCCTTTAGTCTAATATTATGCCTGTGATTCCGATTTTCATAATCGTCTAATTGGTTCAACAGCAATTCATATTGATCATCTTGCAACTTAACTTTTGCAGATAAGTCCGCAACAACCTGCTCCACCTCCTCCTCCTTAGCCTCTACTGCTGTCACTCTCTGACTAATATTAACAACATCACTCCTTAATTCCACCATTTCTTTATGGAAAGATCTCTCCAAACGTTAAGTTCACAGAGTCAGCTCTGGTGAGCGTTTCCCTTTTCCTTGTGGGTTCCTGCACAGGCAAACTTTCAATTGCAGCGTCTCCATCTGCTCCAGATGACTCTTCATCATCTCCACTGCATCATCAACAGAATCTTTTACCTTTTCTTCCATAAAGCCTCTAATGTCAACAACCTGAGAATTACTGTTATTCTTTCCTTTTGATCCCCCCCGTGGCATAATTATGTGCTGGCCAATCGCACCCAACTCTGCACACTTCAACTGCTTCAGGGCTTTCAGGGACCCAGTAGCTCTCTCCCTCCTTGTAACAGGCTTGAGGGCCTACGGGAATGTAAGCTGCTCAAACACACCATCACATCCAAAAACGCAGCTGCTCACTAATTTCTCCCGATCGCTCAGTCCGTTCCAGGGGCTTTCAGAGTCACAGCACTTCTCACCCTCCTTGCAGCAGACCAAAGATTCCAGGGAATGCTGGCAATTTAAAACCGCCACCGCATCACATGCATCAGCTCGCTACTACTTCCTGGAGGCGGGGCGGAACGGAACCTCAATGTCTCACATCATCACGCTCCCCCGATTCAAACTGCTGCTGCTGGCTGTCAGTGCCATGGTTCCCGTACCGGGCTCTTTCCTCACAGGCATGCAGCGCTCAGTAGGTGGCCCAGTCCCGTCCCCCATGCTCCATGGATGCTCCAGCCATAGACTCCACTCTGCACAGGTTGCAATGTGCTTGTTAACTTGAAAATAAACTCCATATTAGGACTCCTACGATTCCATACTAATGACACGTCTTTTCTCAATTGTGCTGCTTCCATGAAAATATTTTCTCAGAACTTGCAAAATGATTTTCAATTAGATTTCAACTAATTTTCAATTATTTTCACTAAATTTATTTTGAAAAAATTATTGCCATTTTCATTCATCACTCTCACATCCTCTCATCTGACCTCCCCACCATCATCCTTGGGGATTTCAACATTCCCATTGATGAACCCAACAACTCCCTGGTGACCAAGCTACTCACCATGGCCAACTTCCTTGGTAGAGATGGCTCGAACCTCCGATTTTTGGTTCGCAAACCTCGAACGCGAACCTCCGCAAAAAGTTCGGCTTGCGCAAACTATTCGAACCGCAAAAGACTTCAATGGGGAGGCGAACTTCGAAAACTAGAAACATTTATGCTGGGCTCAAAAGTAATGGAAAAGATGTTTCAAGGGGTCTAACATCTGAGTTTTTGCATGGAGGAGTGGGATACACGCCAAAAGTCCCGGGGAAAAATCTGGATTTGACGCACAGAAGCGTTTTAAGGGCAGAAATCACATTGCATGCTAAATTGGAGGCCTAAAGTGCTTTAAAACATGTTGCATGTGTATACATCAATCAAGTAGTGTAATTAGTGTACTGCTTCACAGCAAGATATGTCAAGCTTCCATGCGGAAGCTGAGGAAGATGAGGTGTTCTGCGTTAAATAGTCAACTATGTCCTGACAATCTTGGGGCTTGATGGCACGCGCCTTCTGAACACTGTACTTTGGTCCAGGGCCAAACAAAATCATGACAGCACGACCTCGAACAGACCTGCCGGGTGGCCTGCCTCTTCCTCTGCCTGTTTTGCCCATATTGGGGGGGTGAAGTGAAAGGTATGCACTGATTTGACTAATACAGTGTGCAGTCACACAGGTGCAGTGAACAGGTATGCACTGACTGGTATCAATACAATGTGCAGCTGTCACACAAACAGGTACAGTGAGCAGGTGCAGTGAATGGTGGTATGTAACACTGCGTGCGCTCACGTAGGTAGGTAGGTGCACTGAAAAGGTGGGTATGCAGTGATTGGTATTACAAATGTGCAGCTGTCACACACACAGGTAGTCACTGAATGTGCTGGGCCTGGCAGTGACACAGTAGGAATTACCAAGGGGCCAAGGTCCAGCAGCTGCGACTGACTGACAGGGCTGTATATGCAACACAAGTGTCTGTGGGACACACAAAAAAAATAGATCACAAGAACAACATTAGCTCTCAAAAGAGCTGTTGAGGATGAGGAGAGCTTTTTAGTAATAAGTATCAGCAAGAAGGATCAACCTGATGAGCCTAGCACAAGAGCCTAACTAAGCTTTCCCTATGTCAGCAGGTTCTCTCCCTTCTCTAATTACTGCAGCCACACATGTAAGTGAAAAGGCTGACGCTGCCTGAATTTTATAAGGGAGGGGGGCTCCAGGAGGGAGTGTAGCCTGATTGGCTACCCTCTGTCTGCTGACTGTGATGTATAGGGTCAAAGTTGACCTTAATGATGTAGTATAGGGGGCGGGTCGAACATATAGTTCGCGGTTCACTGTGAACACGGACCACCGAAGTTCACGCAAATAATTTCGCGGTTGAACCGTTCGGGCCATCTCTATTCCTTGGCCTAGTACAACATAGCAACACCCCCACCCACACTGCAGGTCACACTCTCGACCTTAGACTCACTAAATCCACCACCATTACAGACCTTGAAATCGCACCCTTGCCGCTATCAGACCATCACTTTCTCACCTTCAACCTCCTCACAGAAGGCACCTCCCAAACACCCGCTCACCCACCTGGTCGATGGCAGCGAGACCTACATAAGCTCAACCCTAGTGTCTTAGCCGACCCCCTGCATGCCCTCTGCTACTCTCTCCCCACCCAAACCTGTCCTAATCTTGCTGCAGCTCAGTATAGTCAAACCTTCTTATCGGCCCTAGAGGAAGCAAAATTCAAGCACAACCGACCCCCTAACCCCCAACCCTGGCGCACCACCCACACTCGCAACCTCCAGAGGTGACATGTGCCACTGAACGGAAATGGAGGAAAACTCGACTTAATCAGGATTTCCTACAGTACAAGGTTAACCTCCTGCATTTCCACACTGCTCTTGCTGATGCAAAGCAGGAATACTTTACCAAGCTCATCGGAGCACAAGCTTCCAACCCCCAGAGTCTCTATGCCACTAGAGATGGCCTAAACGGTTCGCCGGAGAACTTGTTCGCGCAAACTTAGCTGGTTTGAGTTCGCGGGGAATCGTGAACACTTAGCGAGTTCGACCCGCCCCCTATAATACATCATTGAGCTAAACTTTGACCCTCTACATCACAGTCAGCAGACACATGGAATCCAATCAGGCTGCACTTCCTCCTGGAGTCCCCCCCCCCTTATAAAAGGCAGCAGCGTCAGGCATGTTCTTACTCTGTGTGCTGCTGTATTAGTGAGAGAAGGGAGAGACATTGGAGAGATAGGGAAAGCGATAGTTAGGAGGTCTTTTAGCTTGCTCCTTGCTGATATTTGTTGATAAAAAGCACCCCAAAACAGCTCTTTTGAGAGCTAATGTTCTTCTGATGTGTTTTTGTGTGTGTGTGTGTGTGTGTGTGTGTGTGTGTGTGTGTGTGTGTGTGTGTGTGTGTGTGTGTGTGTGTGTGCCACTGACACTGCATATACAGCCCTGTTTGTCGCAGCTGGCCCTTGCTAATTGCTGTACTGTGCCAGGCCCAGCACATTCGGTGCATACCTTTCACTGCCTCTGTGTGACTGCACTTTGTATTATACAATACCACCACCAGTCAGTTCATACCTTTTCCCTGCCTCTGTGTGAATGCACAATTGTATTATAGCAGCAGTCACTACATACCTTTTCCCTGCACCTGTATGACTGCACAATTGTATTATAGCAGTTGTCACTGCATACCTTTTCCCTGCACCTGCATGACTGCACAATTGTATTATAGCAGGAGTCACTGCATACCTTTTTACTGCACCTGTGTAACTGCACATTGTATTATACCACCAGCAGTCACTGCATACCTTTTCACTGCACCTGTGTGACTGCACATTGTATACCAGCAGTCACTGCATATCGTTTCACTGCACCTGTGTAACTGCACATTGTATTATACCACCAGCAGTCACTGCATACCTTTTCACTGCACCTGTGTGACTGCACATTGTATACCAGCAGTCAGTGCATACCTTTTCACTGCACCTGTGTAACTGCACATTGTATTATACCCCCAGCAGTCAGGTCAAACAAGTGTTCAGTACCTCACCTTTATCAAAATGAATGAGGCATGGATCCCAGAGGGCTACTTCTTGCCCAAAGACTAAGTCATTCCCCCCACACAGCATCTCTGCCTGCATGCCGGGTGACTGCCTACCCCAAGACTAAGTCAGTCCCCAAACAGCATCTCTGCTTGCAGGCCACTTGATTGCCTTCTCCGCCACCACCAACAGGGTCCAGGATTCCAGGTGGATTCCTGAATTGTTATGGCCGCTTCTGCTAGCAGCGGCTGCTACCAAACATAATAATAATTTTTCTGGTGTGTGTACATGCCTAATTTTTCTGGCTGCACTGCGGCTGCAACAACAAAACAAAAGGCATGTACATGTGTCAATTCCCCTTTTGTGATCGTTACCTTGCCGCGGTGAAGAGGCATGCGTATCACAATGAAGCAATGACCTATATGAGTGTGTCGAGGGGGGGAGGGCACACCCAAGATGATAAGATCGTTGCTTCATAGTAGACAGACCAAATTCGATCAGCTGGACAGTCACTGTTGTTCTGTCATTGAGCTACCTCAGCCCGACCATATGGGCTTGAAAACCATCGTCATTGCCTGCACTCTCGCCATGGCGCACACCAGTCCAGCACGGCCAGAACTACACAAACAGCTGTTTGCGGTATGTTACACAGTGAGTTTGGTCTGTCAGTGTGGAGCAGTACACTACTTACACAACTGCTGATCCATGTATACACACACAAGTTGTTTCCAAGCACTTTAAGCTTCCAATTTAGCAATGCAATGTGATTTTTGCCATTTAGGGACTATAACCCTGCTGTGCGTCAAATCCGTAATTTTCCCCGGGACTTTTGGCATGTATCCCACTCCGCCATGCCCCCCTCCAGGTGTTAGACCCCTTGAAACATCTTTTCCATCACTTTTGTGGCCAGAAACAGTGTTTGTAGTTTTTCAAGTTCGCCTGCCCATTGAAGTCTATTGCGCTTCGAAAAGTTTGCAGGTTCGCAAACTTTTTCGGAAGTTCAAATTCGAGGTTCGCCAACCAAAAATCTGAGGTTTGAACCATCTCTATTTGCCACTTTCAACTCCTTGCTTAAACCCACCTTCTGTTTTCTCCCCATCTGCCAGGGATTTAGCCACCCACTTCACCAACAAAATCATTTCCATTCGTCAAGAAATATCCAGTCTTTAATCCTCACCTCCTACCCCCTCCCATCCTGCTCCTTCTCCATCTTATCCTCCCCTCACCTTCTTCAGTCCTACTACCATTTAGGAGCTCAGCAACCTACTGCAGACTTCCCATACCTCTACCTCCCCCTTGACCACGTCCCCTCTGACTTACCCATAACTGTGCCACACTCAAATATTATCAAAAATACAAAAATGAGCTTTATTCATAATAAATTTGTGTCAAGAATGATAAAAACATCTAAAACAACATGATACAGGAAACCCACATATATGTCATGATGTCATGTCATGAATAATAGTGCCAGAGTGAGAAATGGTGTAACCGACAAACGAGTGGAAGAGGATAAAAGGGATTACCCAGTGACTAACCCAAGGTGATGAGAGGTCCCCAAGAGGGACCAAGAAAGATAAGAGAAACGGAGTGAGGGAATCAGTGGGAAAGGGAGCGCTCACCATGCACAGCGGGGGAGAAGGGACGTGTGACCTGGATCCTGCCTCCTTGGGTTAGACACTGGGTAATTCCTTTTATCCTCTTCCACTTGTTTGTCGGTTACACCATTTCTCACTCTGGCACTATTATTCATTCTGCTAGCACTCTATCATGCTTCTCCTTGCATTAACCCTTGCTTTATTTGGGTAGAGGAGGGTCTATGGGCTATATTTTCTACCATTGATATTTACATCACGACATATATGTGTGTTTCCTGGATCATGTTGTTTTAGATGTTTTTATCATTCTTGTCAACCATTTATTATGAATAAACCTCATTTTTGTATTTTTGATAATATTTGAGTGTGGTGCGGTTTCTCTTAATGAGATTCTCTTTTTTTGCTTGGCATATACTGGTTAGATCCCTTTTCTGCACACACTGACATTTTGATATTTTGTGAGCTTATGAACTTATTGTTAATGGTGCTTGCACATTGTAGTATATTGTATCACTATTTTTAATATCACTGACACACACTGTCATTTGGGTCACAATATTCAAAATCTTTTGATTGCTCCTTCTTTATTACAATTTTTTTCCCTCAGGCATACCTGGGTAATTTATCTTTGACCTTTATTGTATTATTAGATGAAGCAGGGGGTTGATTATATTCAAAGATAGGAGAATGTTATGCTTTTAATTGTTTTTATTGTCAGTGTGTATAACTTAATAAAGTGATTTTTCATTTTTTGCACAATTTACTGACTATTAGCATTTATTGATATACCTATGGACTATCTTTTAACTACTATTTTCTTTAGTGCTTTTGATATATATATATATTAATCCCATAGATAGTATTGCTTACTGATTTGCTCGCTAAGTAGTTTTGCCTTGACTACTGCAACGCCCTTCAGTCTGGACTCCCTATGACCCGAATTGCCCCACTGCAGTCCGCCATGAATGCGGCAGTCAGAATTATACACACCTCCCATCACTCCCCCGTGGCTATTCTCCACCCCCCCCCCCCTCTCCCCCATGAATCCCTCCACTGGCTTCCTATCCAGTCCAGATTCAAGATACTGTGTCTGGCGTACAAATCGGTCCACAAAACCTGCCCAACTTTCTTTTCCAATCTTACCCAGAGGTATACACCTAGCTGCTCACTCCGCTCCTCCAGTGAACTTTGCCTGACTGCCCCCGCATTACCCAATCCCATTTATGCCTCCAGGACTTCTCAAGAGCTGCTCCAACACTATGGAACTCGCTACCTTCCCAGTTAGTGTTTTCTCTTTCCTTTAAAATCTTCAAGAAGGCCCTTTAAAATCACCTTTTCACTCTGGCCTACCCCCCCCCCACTAGTGCTCTAAACCTGCAGCTGAACTCTTGTACCCTACCTTCTGTGTCCCTACCTCTCCCTCTAGATTGTAAGCCTTCAGGCAGGGTCCTCCTCCTTATGTCTCCTACCTGTTCACGCACCTCCATTACTGTACATCCATCCTATAGATCTGAGTGAGCTCGACTTGCCTAATCTTCATACTCCCATCCAGTGACTGACTAAGCATTACCTTGTACTCATAGGCCTCAATTCACTAAGCTTTATCAAACACTTTATCAAATGTTTGATAATTTACCTCATGGGTAAAATCTAATTTTGAATTCCGTAAGGTGTTATAGATTCATGAAATGTTTTATCGATAAAGCGTTCAATAAATATATAACACCCTAGTGAATTCAAAATGAGATTTTACTCATGAGGTAAATTATCAAACATTTGATAAAGTGTTTGATAAAGCTTAGTGAATTGAGGCCTATGTGCTGCGTGATCTGGTTTTCATGTATTCCTGTATTGTCTTATTGCTGTATGTCATCTCTAAATATTGTCTGTAACCTTAACTAATGTCCAGCGCAGTGTAATATATTGGCGCTTTATAAATACAATAAATAAATAAATAAAATAATCACTGCTAACATAGCACGAATGGCTGACTAATGCTCCTTTTAGCATATTCTGGAGGAAACAGATGAGCAAACGTAAAACATTGTTTTCCCCATTTTTGCAGATCTATGTCAGTTTGCTCAGAATTCCTCTTAAATTACATGATTGCCACTGAGATTTAAAGAGAATTGATTTTGCTCTGTTTTGATGCTGATTACGCTACAGTTAGACTATCCACTGAAATGTACGACTCTTGGCTCTGATTAGAGATCCATGCCTTCACTATCATTGCAAGTACTGTCATTTTAGTAAAGGAAGCGTCATGTTGAAATACAAACATTTTATGAGCAGATTAAGCTACCTTAAAATAGAAACTATCGCTATCATCTGTAGTCCAGCATTTTTCCCGAAGCCTCACTGGTCTGGCAATGTTCCATTCTGCCACCAGTGAAGGTTTGCTTCAGACATAAAGATTGTTGTTGGCACATTTTTCAGACAAATTTTCCATTTTAATGCATATACGTTTCCAGCATTTTTCCATTTTTCAGAATAATGTTTAGTCTGGCACTCCGAAATGCAGAGGAAGCTGAAAGAAAAAAAAACTCAACTGGTTTATGTTACCTAGCAGTGAGATTCCAGAGCATGTGACTTACAATGTTCCTACAGATATTAATATATTTTCCATAAAAAGGTAGAAGTTCCTCCTTGGTTGTCTGCAGCAATCAATCTTTGTAATTGTCAGTTAAGAAAACAAAATCAAATATTTTAGAGGCTAGACAGAACAATGGATGCAGCATAGATGGATTTTTTGAGGCTGGGTGCACACATAACATAACATGCAAGGCTGCGTTTTATGTCAAGTTTCATTTTATGTTGTGTGCGGTTTTTCAGCATTTTTGCTGCGTCTTTACTGCTTTTTTTTTACTGCAGATGCATTTTACAAGCGTTTTGCGTGCGTTTTTGAGTGCGTGTGTGGTTCGCATGCGTTTTTCTTTTGTGTTTTATGCAAATCACTAAGAAGACTACAGGAAGTAAGAAATACATCATAAAACATTTTTTTACCCCAAAACGCATAGAAACACGCATGGAAAATGCATGGAAAACGCATACCATTGCTTTTCCATTGACTTTCATTATGTGCGTTTTTGCTGCGTTTCTGAAGATTATGAAACACAACCTGCGTTTTTGAAAATGCATATGCATTTTTGATATGCGTTTTTTTCCTGCGGCATTCCTGAGTTCCATTAGCGGCAAAAACGCAGCGTTTTCCACAACGCTAGCGTTTCTGCTATGTGTGCACCTAGCCTTAGTTACTATATTTTATAGCTGCATTTAAATGTGGATTTTATTTTGCAGACGTACGAGTAGTATCAACTGGTATTGTCCCAGCATTAGACTGTATCACCCAGCTGGCAATTTGATGCCAGGGAGTTTTTACCTCCAGACAGATCTTGACTTATGGCCCAAAGCAAGCTGCTGTTCTAGTGCAGACTGGCAGACTGTCTATACAAGAGCTGCTGCTTACCGCCTGACTTCTTCAAGGGAAGTTGCTTTTCTGTTATTTTGGATCAAGTCCAAAAACTAAACAGTACAACAGCTGGTCTCAATTATCATAACTACAGTGTGGCTAAATGCACAAATGGCCAGGCTTTCACTGGTTCCATAACTAATGAATTAGTTATTTAATAACTTGACAAGGGTGCTAGTTTTAAATTACTCCTTTGTTCCAGGTCTTTTCTTTGCTTTGTTAAATATTGCATCTACATGCTGCATCGGACCATTTTCTGTACATGATAAAGGGATGTTATATCATGTGTTATGCAAATTCTACTGAACAGTTCAAGCAGAACTAAACTTAAAAAAAAAAAAACCTCAGATATTGAACAGCCCCAGTAGTAATAATTTCTTAGGTCATATTCCTTAAAACGACACCATTTTGTACACATTTCCAAAAACTTTAGTTAAAGGGGAACTGAAGATAGAGGTATACGGAGGCTGCCATATTTATTTCCTTTTAAGCAATACCAGTTGCTTGGCAGCCCTGCTGATCCTCTGCCTCTAATACTATTAGCCATAGCCCCTGAACAAGCATGCAGCAGATCAGGTGTTTCTGACTTTAAAGTCAGATCTGACAAGACTAGGTGCATGCTTGTTTCTGGTGTTATTCAGATACTACTGCAGAGAAATAGATTAGCAGGGCTGCCAGGCAACTGGTATTGATTAAAAGGAAATAAATATGGCAGCCTCCGTATACCTTGTTCTTCAGTTCCCCTTTAAGTATATGCCTATTGTCAGTAGACTGTGGCTGGGTTTATGCCCTTGCCTTATTAGTATGTGTGTACAGCTTTTGTTTTGAACTTGTACTTCTGCATAACCTTTGTTAATATTTTCCATTTACAACTCTGCGGACATCTAAACTTTACTTCTAAATCACGTAGAATGAAAAAGGAAGTAGAAGTGACACCTAATTTCATAATTCAAAAAAATAAAATAAAATAAATAATGGCCTTAGGAGTTGAGTAAAAAGGTTTGAATCTACAATAATTATGCATTTTCCAAACTTAGAGTCTGTAAAAACCTCCACAAGAATAGTCAAAACAGTTCAACTTGCACACGCTTGGCATTGGCCAATAAGGATATCTTGGAGTGCTCAAGCCAAATGTGGGTGGTCGGTGACTTAACCCCTATTTAAACTTAAAGAGAAACTCCAATCAAGAATTGAACTTTATCCCAATCAGTAGCTGATACCCCCTTTTACATGAGAAATAGAATGATTTTCACAAACAGACCATCAGGGGGCGCTGTGTGACTGATTTTGTGCTGAAACCACTCCCACTAGAGGCTCTGAATACCGCGGTACTCCTGGCAAACTGCCACAATGTAACAAGGCTCACAGACAGGAAATGGCTGTTTAGAGCTGTCTAACAGCCAG
Organism: Hyperolius riggenbachi; assembly: GCF_040937935.1. Classification (NCBI taxonomy): domain Eukaryota; kingdom Metazoa; phylum Chordata; class Amphibia; order Anura; family Hyperoliidae; genus Hyperolius; species Hyperolius riggenbachi. The sequence goes on along the minus strand of NC_090646.1, from coordinate 202,704,235 downwards.
AACAGCTAGCAGCAGCTACATAACATGCCCACAGTAACAATGTCACCATGTAATACATGTCAGAATGTGAATCTGGGAGAGGAAAGATTTTACAATGAGCAAACACTGACTAAATCATTTATACATAATTATGGTAAAAATGAAGCACTTTTTTTATTACATTATTTTCAGTGGAGTTCCTCTTTAATGTATCAAATGCAACAAAGCTGGCACTTCCTTAAAGAGGAACTTCAACCTAAACAAACATACTGTCATTAAGTTACATTAGTTATGTTAATTAAAATAGATAGGTAATATAATCTCTTACCCACACTGTTTAAAAGAACAAGCAAATGTTTGCTTTCATGAAGGCAGCCATCTTTTTGGGTGAAAGGAGGGGACAGGGAGCATGAGACACAGTTAAAACTGTTCTGTGTGCTGATCACCCCTCCCAGTTGCTAAGCAACGTGAATAACATCACAGAAAATCCCATCATGCTTTGCACAGCTTCAAGGAAAAAAAGCCCGGGCACTTTTTTTTGATGGGGCGGAGCTTAGCTTCTGTATAGCTTATAATTAGGCTTAGGTAATTAAAAGCAAGTTCTGATGCTGTGAAACTGTTAATGAAACACCACGCCTTTTCAGTGCTGCTGCTGAGTAGATTTTTAGTCTGGAGGTTCACTTTAACCAAATGCGGACCGATGCAGTATGAATCTACGTCCAGCAGGTGGTGCTGCCACTCTGACTGGACGTAGATTCAACGTCCTCGTAAACGCTTCATTTTAGCTTTGTACCACCGCGATCGTGCGCACCCGAGAGGGGAGAATAAGCTGTCATTTGACAGCTAACATCTTCCCTCAGGAATCACTATGATTGCCAGCGGATTGTAGTGATCACTACAAAGCAGCTGCAGTAGCCAGGGAAGAAGAGGATCCACTTACCTTACTGACGCTCTGGCCGGCATCTCTGCTCTGCTCTGCCTCTAATGTCAGGCACAGCTTGATGATGTTATCAAGCCGCGACCCAGAACTGAGAGTCAGGGCGAGCGAGGATGCCAGCCAGAGCGGAGGGGGCTACAGATGACACAAATGCCTAGCTATTTAAACTGGGGATCCAGCTGCATGACCCCCCCAAACGCCCCCCCCCCCCCCCCCGCAGGTAAAATTCCCTGGACCTTAAGGGGGGTCAGGCTGCAGGTCCCCAAATGGTTAAAGTACAACTGTAACTTCAGGGATATGAAGGCTGCCATATTTATTATTTCCTTTCAGGCAATACCATTTGTCTGGCTGTTCTGTTGATCCTCTGCCTATAACACTTTAGCCGTAGACCCTGAACAAGCATGTAGCAAATCAGACGTTTCTGACATTATTGTCAGATCTGAGAAGATTAGCTGCATGCTGGTTTCTGGTGTTATTCAGACACTACTGCAGCAACATAGACCAGCAGGGCTTCCAGGCATCTGGTATTGCTTAAAAAGAAAATAAATATGGCAGCCTCTGTATCCCTCTCATTATAGTTGTCCTTTCATTTTCATGGACTTTAGTGATGCAGTCAGCCAAAGTTTCGGGATGCACAGGTCACTTCTTCAGGGAAAACACCTATCTGCCAGAAGCATTAATAGGGCATGGCACTTGCGGACAAGCAATGTGTTCAGTATGGTTGCTGCAGCACTGATAAATTATTGAAGTGCCAGATTTGTTGTATTGCCTCCCCAAGAATAGAGATGTAATACTCATTAGGGAACCTAAAGTGAAAAGAATACGGAAGCTGACATATTTAATTACTTTAAAATGATACCAGATGCCTGGCTGTCCTGCTGATTTCTTTGGCTGCAGTAGTGTCTGAATGACACACTCCTAACAAGCATGCTGCTAATCTAGACTCCAGTTACTTGATCTACATGTGTGTTTTGGGTCTATGGCTGGTAGTATTAGAGGCAGAGGATTAGTGACACAGCTGAGAAATGTGTTTAAAAGGAAATAAATATACCTGGGTCCATAGGCACTCCCTTTAGGTATGCTTTAATGGTAATAATCGGACATAGCTGCGTGGATGTTTTTAATAGAGAAATTTAAAGATATCCAATTATCCCCAGAGAGCAAATAATTAAATATAAATGCATTGACACAATGAAAAATGTTTTTAAATCAATATACCATATTTTAATGATCTCACGTTATATGCAAATCAGACTGAATGCTCATAACATTGTCCAAATCATTGTAATCCAATCTAATTGCATAGTCTTGATTGAAGAGCCATCTGATGAAAGCCATTCCCACCAATTCTTAATGCTGTCATATCCTCTACTCTAACGTATTTAAGCATCCCACATAGTACTCCTTAGTGTACTCGTTGCAATATTTTGATTGAAGAGTATTTCATTGAACATTGTGTACTCCTGTCACTGACTGCTGCCACATTGGCCTATATCTATACATGGGCAATAATATCAATTTTGGATTTTTTCTAGTAGGATGCCGCAGAAAATTTCTGAGTGGATCGCTCAGAAACAGCCTTATCAGTCCGCCGACAGCACGTACACACGCGCTACTGTCGCCTGAAAGTCCGCCCAGCGGGAGGGTCTGACGGACCTGTCGTTGGTGTCCGTAGTGCGTGTGTACGCACCTTAAGGATGAGTAGGATCTCTCCTCCCTGTGGTTGTTTAGTGCAATGGTAAAGGGTTCTGCCTCCTACACAGGCAACCGGGGTTCAAATCTCAGCTCTTCCAGTTCAGTAAGTCAGCGCCCATTCAGCAAGGAGTACTTGGGCTAGACTCCCTAACTGCCTGCTGAGTGCACCCTTGTGGCTGCAGCTCAGGCACTTTGAGATTTGAACCCTGGTTGCCTGTGTAGGAGGCAGAACCCTTTACCATTAGTGCTTAATGGCTGGATAGTGTAATGGTTAAGGGCTCTGCCTCTAACACAGGTGACCTAGGTTCAAATCTCAGCTCTGCCTGTTCAGTAAAGCAGCACCTATTCAGTAGGAGACCTTGGGCAAGTCTGTTTAATACTGCTACTGCCTATACAGGGAGTGCAGAATTATTAGGCAAATGAGTATTTTGACCCATTCATCATCTTTATGCATGGTGTCTTACTCCAAGCTGTATAGGCTCGAAAGCCTACTACCAATTAAACATATTAGGTAATGTGCATCTCTGTAATGAGAAGGGGTGTGGTCTAATGACATCAACACCCTATATCAGGTGTGCATAATTATTAGGCAACTTCCTTTCCTTTGGAAAAATGGGTCAAAAGAAGGACTTGACAGGCTCAGAAAAGTCAAAAATAGTGAGATATCCTGCAGAGGGATGCAGCACTCTTAAAATTGCAAAGCTTCTGAAGCGTGATCATTGAACAATCAAGCATTTCATTCAAAATAGTCAACAGGGTCACAAGAAGCGTGTGGAAAAACCAAGGCTCAAAATAACTGCCCGTGAACTGAGAAAAGTCAAGCGTGCAGCTGCCAAGATTCCACTTGAAACCAGTTTGGCCATATTTCAGAGCTGCAACATCACTGGAGTGCCCAAAAGCACAAGGTGTGCAATACTCAGAGACATGGCCAAGGTAAGAAAGGCTGAAAGACGACCACCACTGAACAAGACACACAAGCTGAAACGTCAAGACTGGGCCAAGAAATATCTCAAGAATGATTTTTCTAAGGATTTATGGACTGATGAAATGAGAGTGAGTCTTGATGGGCCAGATGGATGGGCCTGTGGCTGGATTCGTAAAGGGCAGAGAGCTCTAGTCTGACTCAGACGCCAGCAAGGTGGAGGTGGAGTACTGGTTTGGGCTGGTATCATCAAAGATGAGCTTGTGGGGCCTTTTCGGGTTGAGGATGGAGTCAAGCTCAACTCCCAGTCCTACTGCCAGTTTCTGGAAGACACCTTCTTCAAGCTGTGGTACAGGAAGAAGTCTGCATCCTTCAAGAAAAACATGATTTTCATGCAGGACAATGCTGCATCACACGCGTCCAAGTACTCCACAGCGTGGCTGGCAAGAAAGGGTATAAAAGAAGAAAAACTAATGACATGGCCTCCTTGTTCACCAGATCTGAACCCCATTGAGAACCTGTGGTCCATCAGAAAATGTGAGATTTTGAGGGAAATGAGGGAAAACAGTACACCTCTCTGAACAGTGTCTGGGAGGCTGTGGTTGCTGCTGCACGCAGTGTTGATGGTGAATAGATCAAAACACTGACAGAATCCATGGATGGCAGGCTTTTGAGTATCCTTGCAAAGAAAGGTGGCTATATTGGCCACTGATTTGTTTTTGTTTTGTTTTTGAATGTCAGAAATGTATATTTGTGAATGTTGAGATGTTATATTGGTTTCACTGGTAAAAATAAATAATTGAAATGGGATTTGTTTTTTTGTTAAGTTGCCTAATAATTATGCACAGTAATAGTCACCTGCACACACAGATATCCCCCTAAAATAGCTAAAACTAAAAACAAACTAAAAACTACTTTCAAAAATGTTCAGCTTTGATATTAATGAGTTTTTTGGGTTCATTGAGAACATGGTTGTTGTTCAATAATAAAATTATTCCTCAAAAATACAACTTGCCTAATAATACTGCTACTGCCTATAGAGTGCATCCTAGTGGGTGCAGCTCTGGTGCTTTGAGTCTGCCATGAGAAAAGCATGATATAAATGTTCTGTGTTTGTTTGTTTGAGTCCAGCAGGAGAAAAGCAATATACATATAAAGCAATACACTGTAAAAGTTATTTGTATGATCTACTTTGTAGACAATTATGAATCAACAAGACAAACAAAGTGAGGAGAATTCTGGGAATCTTGCAAACCAGTCTATAACTATTTTCATGCTTTCTATCAAGCTTTCTAAAAATACATTTTAAAACAGCTTCATACTGATGTTGAAAGGTAATCATTGATGGCATTGAGCTATAAAACGTCTTGTGAAAAGGAAGATGTACTGTATTTGACGTCCCATTCTGCTGTTTGATGTGAACATTGTTTTATCCATTGTGCTGCTGCTACGTGATTGGCTGACTAGAAAACTGCATGGATCAGAAAGCATACAGGTATTCCTAATAAATTGCTCAGTTTATTTTGCTATTTTGCTTTTAAAGAAGAATTTTAACCCAGGAGGATTGAACTTCATTCCAATCAGTAGCCAATATCCCCTACGTCATGATAAATCTTTACCTTTCCTCAAACAGAGCATTAGGGAGGTCTGTGTGTCTGATATCTGAAACCCCTTCCACACTGTGATGTCAGGACTATGGTCCTGACAGTTTTCTGTCCTTGAGCGTCATTGCATTGTGGGAAATGATTTCTGTTTCCAACTGCCAAGCAAGCAGTATCTCCCTCTGTACACAGAATTATCAGAAAACAAACATTCCACAGAGATCACCTGCCAGCACTTAAGATGTTTCCACCTGTGATACATTTCAGAATAAATGGTATCATCCTGGTTTAAAACTTCTTACATTTCAGAAAGTAAGTCAGGGAGAGGAGAGATTTTACAATGGGCAAACACGGACTAAATAATCTTCAGATGAATATGGTAAAACATAACCAATTGTATTAATTATTCTATTTTCAGTACAGTTCCTCTTTAAATACCTCAAGTTCTAGTCAAAGTTGGTTGCCAAATGACTGTTGAATGATATATTTTCCCAGTTCTGGAGGAGCTGCAATGCATCACAGGCTAGTGACTGTATCCTCAGACATGCATATGAGGCGTGTTACCTGGTGAGAATCAGGATCAGATTACTTGGGTGGCATTGCAGGGCGGAGTCTGTACAGGCACATCACGACTAGCGTACAGGTCTGGCCAAAAGTTTTGAAAATGGCACCAATACTGTTTTTCACAAAGTTTTCTGCTTCAGTGTTTTTATATGTTTTTGTTAGTTGTTTCTGAGGTGTATTGAAGGACAATAATAAGCATTTTGTATGTTTAAAAGGCTTTTATTGATAATGAAATTGAATTTAGGCAAAGAGTTAATATATGCAGTTTTGGCCCTGCTTTTCCAAGTCCTCTGTAATTTGCCCTGACATGCAGAAAGTCAGCTTCTGGGCCAAATCCTGACTGATGGCACCCTTCCTTCAAAATCAATGCTTTAGAGTTTGACAGAATTTGTGTAGTTTTTGTTTTTCAAGGGCCGGGCCGAGGCAGAGGCGAGAGAGGCTCCAGCCTCAGTGCGCAGTGTAGGAGGGGATGCACAAATCATTCAGCTATCATTCCCCTATTGTGTTTGAAGCAGAGAGAAAGAAGAAAAGGGGATACATGGCAATGACTGCAAGCCAGATAACTAGAGATTAAGGTGTTGGGGGCCCTGGGGCACCTCTTGGCCTAATAACAATCAGTGTGTGACGGCTAGGGTGGAAGGGATGGGGCACACTTTGGTGTCTCAGCCATGGATGCTGGAGGACTTTGTCCCGCCTCTGTGTTTTTCCACCTGTGGTTTGAGGATTGACTGCAAGTTCTCAATTGGATTAAGCAGGGCTGGTTCTAGACTGTTTGCTGCCTGAGGCAAACTTGTGAGGATGAGCCCCCACCCCCCTGATTTGAAATGATTGCACAGCATCCGACAATTTACTTTTCTTCATTTAAAGTTCTCATATGACATGTTGCAGCTCAACACAATAGCACACTGGCTGGCTGTGATTCTGTGACAAACAAACTGCTCACCCTCAGCCACTCTATTCCTCCTCAAGAAGGTGCACAGAGTACAAAAATGTTGCCCCTGAAATCTCTGCACCTGATACAAATGTTTCACCTTGCTTCATAAGAGAACCGGCCCTGTGATTAAGGTCTGGGGCGTTTTCTCGACCCAAAACGGCAATGTTTTGTTCCCTAAGCCACTTAGATATCACTTTGGCCTTTTGGCACAATACTCCATCATTCCGGCTTCATTCCATACCATGTCCAGCTTCCCCTCTTTCATGTTCAGCCACCCCCTTGGGCTGGAGCTGCCCAAGGCCAGAGCCTTTGTGACCTCGCCAGAAACCTGATACTGATTCTTTTGCCGTGTTTTGGTTTGCATGAGACAGGGAACAAGATGGCTGCTAGCAGTCAGATTACTACAACTTCAAAGGGATTTTAAATGTGTTTAATAATAGTTTTAAAATATATATATTTTATATTTATTCAAAATACAGGTTTAACTATACACATTGATGCATTAACAATGAATCTTCGTTTCTTTATTAAAGTCAACTGATTTCGTAATCTATTTTTTTTTTATTATATTATTTGTACCTCCAGACTTTTTTTATCACTTCTAAATATTTACATATTCACTTGAATTAATAAACTAACAAATAATACCGGTATGTTCCTTATTGTATCGTACCTTATTGTACAGAGTAATGTACAGACTTATAATAAAATATACTAGCTCTCCTCATTGATAGCACTGTGGGTGTACATGCATGTTGAAAGTGTGAATCTGGGAGCAGCATGGTTATGTTTTGCTCTCAACAGTGCTCTCCAATCTGTTACTCAAATGATTTCTTTTGCACTTCCAATGGAATAGCGTGCCAATGAGTCCTCAAGTAGCTTCGAAATCACACAAGCACGAGGAAAAACAATATGCAAAAAAAAAAAATGAAATAAATAAACCTTTGCTAGGGTTAGCAGATGGTTTCTCCTTTGATAAGTCTAGTGTTTAAAAATGTCCAAGTGGAACAGTTGTTTTTGCTAGCAGCTGCCTCCGAGCTTTATCCTGATTGCTGCTTTTTAGAGTTCATTCCCAATCCCTTCATCTAAAATAGAAGCACTGGCACAGTGGAGTATATCTTCAAAAGAAAATCTGTCTCCTCTGAATTCAGACAAAACAATATGAACAAGAAAACACACAGCATATATTTTATGGCCTTGGATCCCACTGGGGTCAAGAAACAGTACACAGGGCTTTCAAATCCTGCTCTCAGATATGCTGCCACTTACATTACATACATGAAAGACCTTTTCTTTTACTTTCTACAGAATAGTGGAAAAAGTAAGTGCTCTGCATTTCAACTCGATGATGACACACCAGAGGTATTAGTGAAATAGACAAAGGTGTTTACCCTGCTGATTCTGGTTGCAGAAAAATATGCTTGGAAAGAAACTGTATCATACCATTTTATTGTAGCATCTAAAAAAAATGAGCAAGGAGAGACAAGTATCTAAACAATGCATTTCTTTCTCCAAATACTTTATTTAGCAGCTGCTAAGAGCAACATGGGTAAGATGGGGCAACCATAATAATCAATCAGGTTAATTTTTCTATACTAATATTACTTAGAAGGGAATTCCTTATTTTGCATAACATGAAAACAAATTGTAATAATAAGGTGAAAATAACAAAGATTCGAATGGACCCCCAGATGCGTGCATTCCTTATTGTCACATCTTCTTTTTGGTGTGGGATATTGCCATAATTACTTTTCCAGCACTATCCTATCATATTACCACCCTTTCTCCTATTCTGACACTAACCTTCCCCCCTTTTAATGCCTTTTACTGACTTCACACTCCAATCCTAACCTTCCCCTATTGACGCCTAACACTAACCTTCCCCTCTCTTCTCCTAACACTAACCTTCCCCTCTCCTCTTCTAACACTAACCTTCCTCCTCTCCACTCCTAACACTAACCTTACCCCTTGCTGTTACTAGTATATATGTTTGGTTACAATGTAACTGAACTCAATACCAAACAGAATACCATCACCGCCACTTGCCCCACAGATCTAAGAGCTAAGCTTTATCACAGCCAAGCGGCCACACCAAATTTCAGATTGGCTACATGATGGCTGAGCGTTCGGCTATGTTTTAGCTGAGCACCGCTATTGTGAAATGAAACTCAGGTCACTGACTCCCCATGGGCGCAAAGGTATGTTGAGGTCTATGGGTAGCCGAAACATGACAGGTGTTGAGTAAACCACAAACGCCTGCTTCACCCCTATAACCAGGGCCATCTCTAGGGTACAAATGACCCACACAGCAACTTGGGGCCTCAACCTCTGCAGGGGCCTCAGGCCTCCTGTGCTGGGCTGCTCTATGCCTATTGAGATGCCATGTGCCCCCCCCCCCCCATCCTGCAGACTTGTGGCATGTAGAGTGACTCACATGTCCATGATCCTGCACTTAATCTCACTGTTCTCCTTTCCTCTGCTGCTTATTGTCGAGTCACCATGGTTTCTGCCAACCACTCGCAAGATCAGGACATCTGAGTACCTAAACTGGGCTGGGTGGGTCAGAGGACATCTGTCTATCTATACTAGGCTGGGAGGAAGGAGGGACATCTGTCTAACTATACTAGGCTGTGGAGGGCATCACAATACCTACAATAAGCTGGGGCTAATACATGAAAGAAACAAAATAGCCAGAAAGTTGACATACATTATTTGCTAACCACTTTATTTAATACAGAACTGCCTTAATTTTTTCATGACTTTCCTGAGATTTTTGGCCCATATTGACATGTTAGCATTATGCAGCTGGCTTCACCCACATCATGTCATGGTCATGCCCATTTTTTTCCTCTGACACTCCCTCTGGAGGGGGGGGTGCACAAACTATGTGCCATTTGGGTCCACAAAAACTTTAGAAGCTCCCTTGGGAGTGATGAGCGAGGAGGAGGCAGCGCATTGACGCGCTGAGGAGCGTGACCTGACCCACCCCCTCACCAGGAAGTAGTGTGAGTGGAGCCGCGTGTGATGCGGCAGCGGCATTTTTTAACCAGCGCACTGGCCGGTATCCTGTGGAGAAGCCCAGACACAGTGTGAGCAGGTCTGGTAGGTTACTGGACTGCTGGGAAGGAGGGAGAGACATTGAGGGACAGGGTGGATTGCTTGCCGGATGAAGGACTGATTCAGATGGATGCAGCATAGAGGTGGTGAGCCTGCAAATATCAGCATATTGGTGGTCATATTTACTGCAGCAGACTGTGTATGTAGCCTGGTGCGATTGGCCAGAAGATTTGCTTTATATAACAAGTGCTGCAAACTGATACATATTAGTGGGCATTTGAAATTAATAGCAGCAGACTGTGCATATAGCCTGGTGCGATTGGCCAGAAGACTTGCTTTATATAACAAGTGCTGCAAGCTAATACATATTGGTGATCGTCTGAAATTGATAGCAGAAGACTGTGTGTGTACCCTGGTGCGATTGGCCAGAAGTTTTTGTCCTATACGATACATGATAGATACATATTGGTGATCGCAAGGAACTTGCAACAGCAGATTGTGTATGTATCCTGGTGCGATTGGCCAGAAATTCTTGTTATTATGACACGTGGGAAACAGAAAGGGAAGACTGACAGCTGTTCATAAACAGGGGACATTCTGGGTTTTATGGAGGTGAAATCTAAAAAATCTGATGGAAACCGAGAAAGAATAGAGGAGACTCCTAGTGAATCCCCTGGGGAAGATGGTGAAACTGGAAATGAATGTGTATCTACCAAAAGCCCTGCAAGGAAGAGGAAAACTCTGTCTGGTGCTGAGTTGGAAGAGGAGGAGGAAAGTTGGAGGGATCGAGTGAGGTCTCTTCCAACTTTATCTGATACGGAAGGTGCGATTGAACGTTCAGAAAAATCGTACCATATGGAAATGATGGAGATTAAAAATGAGGTGATGAATATTGGTCAGAGAGTAGCAGCTGTGGAGGGTAGGGCAGAAAAGGTGTGTCTGAAGTTTCTTCCCAGATTAATCTGCATAATAAAAAGTTTGATGAGATGTTGTCCCAACTGAATGATTGATCATGAGAATCAGAATCGAAGACAGAATATCAGAATAAAAGGAGTATCTGAGATTGTTAATGCAGCTGATTTGAAAAAGTCAGTACTGAAGATTTTTCATATTCTTTTGAATAGTGACAGACCTATAGAGATTGAGAGAGTGCATAGGTCACTGGGTCCTAAAAAGACTGATCCTAAGAATCCAAGAGATGTGATTTGCAGACGTTTTGCTGAGAAGGATGAAATTATGTTTAAAGCCAGAGAAACGGGTTCAATTGATTTTGTTGGAAGCCTAATTGATTTATATCTGGATTTGTCTTGGAGAACTTTATTGATCAGAAGGACAGTGAAACCTTTGTTGGAGGAATTAAGGAAAGCAGGAGCAAAATATAAGTGGGGGTTCCCTTCTAGTCTCAATGCAAGTTTGAATGGAAAAGCTGCAGTTTTGAAATCTAAGGATGATGTATAAAAGTTCTGTAAAACTTTGGGGATACCATTAGTAGACTTCGAGGATTGGAGAAGTTCTGGCTTTAACGTAACCTTTTCTCAGCAGGAAAAATGGGAGAAGAAAAAATGAATGATTTGTAATATTGTAGAATTATAAAGGGTGTGTAAATAAGAGTATGGTTAATTAGAAAGGAAGTTTTCCTGGTGGGGGTGGGGGTGCTGCTGAGCCTTTTCAAAACTCCCGGAGGGATCTCTAAGGGGATGGAAATAAAGAGAATGGGGTTCTCTGGTGGGGGGTGTCCTGAGTGGACAATTGGGTTGTTTTTTCTTTTTTGTGTGTTTTTTATTATTTATTTTATTTATTTTATTTTTATGTTGTGTTATGTTTTTTTCTTTTTTCTTTACCTTCTAGCCTCCTCTAAGCAATTAAGGGAATATGTGTTAGAAGCCTCAGAAGGGCAACACTTTGAGGATTCTCTCTTACAATGTTAAGGGTCTTGGCTCTCCAGTTAAGAGCGGAAAATTGTGGATGGAGTTGCATAGACTTAAACCCCAGATCCTTTTTCTGCACGAAACTCATTTTTGTGGGGATAAGATGCCTAGAATTCCCTTGTCCATAATTGATAGGTGGTATTTCTCAAATTCTCCAATTAAATAAGCTAAAGGGGTTGCAATAGCGGTGAGTAAGTCATGTCCGTTTGTATTCTTGGATAAAAAGAGTGATGAGATGGGTAGGTTTTTTTTTTTTGAAGGGTCAATTGATGGGGCAAGTTTATACTTTTGCTAACATATACAGTATGCACCTAATGAATCACAGGCTTCTTTCTTTAGACTGGTGCTTGAACAACTTGAGGGGTTCAGGGAGGGATGTATGGTTTTTGGAGGAGATTGTAATAGGGTCTCTGAGCCTAAAATGGATATGTCATCGGGTTCTAGGAGTATTATGACAGTAGCTAATAAATCTATTAAAAAAAAAAACAGGATGTCCATCTTATATATGTATGGAGAGCATTTTTTCCTTCTGTGAAGAACTATTTGTTTTTTTTTCACTTGTACACAAAATATATACAAGGATAGATATGATGTTCTTGGATCAATATTTTTTGGATAGAGTAAGGCCCGGTTCACATTAGCGTTCGCTATCCGGATTTTCCGGATCTGATCCGGACCGCATACTGTACAAACGGAGCGTATGTTCCGCATAGCAATGTAAAGTCTATGCGGACCTTCACACGCGTCCGTTCCGTACGTATCGGAGCCGGATCGGATCCGGACTCCGGACTCTTTTCCAACATGCGCTATTTTTTGGGTCCAGATCTCCGGCCCACGCACCCGGACCGGAGCCGGACCTGAGCCTGACAGCACCATCAGGAACACAGAAACCAATGGGAAACGGAAGGCACAGAACACACTGCCTACAAAAACCTGACGTTCTACCCCACTTCCTATGCGTATCCAAGCGGCCATTTCGGATGGGGACACATAGGCCAAGCATGTCTGGAGTGGAGCAGCAGTGACAGACGTGCTGGAGCTGTTTGGCAGAATGTCGGAGGTGGAGGTGAGGCCTACAGCGGAGGAATCTGATTCTACAGGTGCACCAGGTGCACCTTCTGCTGACCCCAACATTTTTTGATTTAAATTTAACTATTTTTTGCCCACGGATCCGGATGGCAGCCTGATGCATGCCTGATACAAATGGACTGGATCCGGATCGGAACCATACGGTTCTGATCAGGATCAGGTCCTGATCCGATCAGGATCTGATCAGGATCCGGTCCGTTTACTTGCCAAAACGCAAGTGTGAACAGGGCCTTAAAGGGGCAGTAATAGGGAATATAACTATTTCAGATCATGCCCCTATGTGTTTAGATTTGGATTTGATGGTTAGAAATAGGGATGGCTGGCATTGGAGACTCAATTGCAATCTTCTAGATGATATAGAAGTTAAAGATAAGATAAAAAAACATTGGTGGAGTATTTTGAGGATAATGAGCTGGATGGTATGGACAAGAGTATAGTATAGGTGGCCTATACGTCGGTGGTAAAGGGGTCTTTATTTCCTTGGGAGCCAAAAAAAAAAAAATTATATAATGGTAAAATTACAAAATTGTTATCAGAAATAGGAAAGTTGGAATTAGAACATAAGGGTTCATTAGATCAGAAGGCCCTATATAATCTGAATAGTGCAAGGGTCAAATTGTCAGAGCTATTGGAGGGTAGATTGAGGGAGAAAAATAGAATTTATTCTGCTAAAATGTTTGAACATGGAAACAAGAGTGGGAAGTAGTTGGCAAGGACACTAAAAGGACAAAGAAAACGTGTGTATATCCCTAAGATTAAGGATAAGAGGGGGGGGGGGTTGTTGAGCTGCAGGCACACAAAATAGCGAATGTTTTTAAAGAGTATTATTCTTCACTGTATGGCCTTCCAAAAAATGGATCTAAGGATGTTGATAAGGGGATGTGGAAATATTTAGAGGAATCTGAAATGGGCAAAATACCAGAAGAAAATAGAGATATAATGGAAAAGGAGATAAGTATGGATGAGGTCTTAGCTATGACTTGAACCTGGGTTCAAATCTCGGCTCTGCCTGTTCAGTAAGCCAGCACCTATTTCAGTAAGGAGTTTCTTGGGCAATTCTCCTTAACACTGCTACTGCCTACTGAGTGCGCTCTAGTGGCTGCCTCGCAAGCGCTTTGAGTCCGACAGGAGAAAGGCGCTATACAAATACTGCCATTATTATGATAAAGGCCATGAAGGTGGGTAAGTCAACAGGTCCCAATAGTTTTTCAAAACAATATTTTGCCAGTTTCAGCGATGTATTGGTGTCACCTATTTGTAGATTCTTTAATTCCCTTGAAGAGGGTAAAGTAATGCCCAAGGAGGTGTTAGAGGCCCATATAACAGTTATACATAAGAGTGAAAAAGATACGGCTTTGTGTCAAAGTTACAGGCCTATATCATTATTGATATAAAGGTTTTTGCAAAAAAATTAGTTGAGAGAATTAAGCCATGGTTAGGATTAGTAGTTAAAGGTGATCAGGTGGGTTTTGTGCCAGGGAGGGAGGGGAGGGATAATGTGGCAAGGGCGATGGCATTATTTAAGTGGTCTTCCGTGAAGGGTGTTCCTATGATGGTATTTTCGACGGATGCGGAGAAGGCATTCGACAGGGTGAATTGGGATTTTATTATGTCAGCTTTAAGATTTGTGGGATTGGGAGAGAATATGTTAAAATGGGTGGGTGCACTTTACTCTGGTCCAACTGCAAGGGTTAGAGCGAATGGTGCCCTTTCGGATGCCTTCTCCTTGTCGAATGGAACAAGACAAGGATGTCCCTTGTCACCGGTTATTTTTATTTTGACCTTGGACGTTTTTTTGTGCACTGTCAGGAGGTCTAGGAATATCCATGGGGTTAGAGTTGGAGGTGAGGAGCATGAGATATCGGCGTTCGCAGATAATATTTAATTTTATATTTCAGAACCTCTGGTGTCTCTGCTGAATTTGGTCAAGGAAATTGAGAGATATGGTAATTTTGCAAATTTTAAGATTAATAGAACTAAATCTGAAGCACCTAATGTGTCATTGGCACCAGGAGTGTTGAATTTGGTAGGAAGTAACTTTTCATTTCCTTTGAGAAAAGAGGCAATTCAATATTTAGGAATAATGTTACCTAGTGATTTGACAAAGTTATATTCCTTGAATTATCTTCCATTATTAGGTTCAATTAAAAAAAGACTTGGAAGGATGGAGTGGAAGAGTTTTTGTGGTTTGGGTGTATAGATATTGTTAAAATGAATATTTTGCCTAGGCTGGTGTTTTTTGTATGTCCATGATCCCAATTTGTGTGCCTGCAGCTTTTTACAGATCCCTTAAATTAATCCTTATTAGGTTTGTTTGGCAAAAGAAGCCCTCAAGAGTCAAGATTAGCATATGAGATTTTGGTCCGTTCTAAAGAAAAAGGGGGTTAGGACTTCCGCATCTGAAGCTTTATTATAGAGCATGTGTAATGGTAAGATTAGAGTTAAGAGGTGGGTAGATATTAAAAGGAATTGGTTGGATTAGATTTGGCAAAAGTTTTTTGGCTCCTGGGAAGATTTAGAGATCTACCAAGATGGATACCCTTGTGGGTTAAAATGTATTTAAGGTTGGGGATGTAATTAATAAAAAAGGTTGGTTTTTTTGGATCATGGGGTAAGAGGGGAGGTGTAATCTTAAGAGATATTGTGAATAATGGAGAAATTAAAACTTAAACCTAGTTGTGTGAGGAATATGGTCAATTTCCATTTGATTTTTTTAGACATACTCAATTAAAGCATTTTTTGGTGGAGAAAGGGAGAAATCTTTCCATTTGTATTGAATTATCGGAATTTGAGGAATTATTTGTGAAGGAGGCTCCTCCCATGCATCTGATATCATTTATATTTAAAAAGTTGAATAAAATGAGGGAGGGAGACATTCCAAAATATTTGAGAAGATGGGAGGAGGACACTGGCTTCACTTTAGATGACAAGTTGAAAAGATAAATATGAATTTTGGCTCATGCTACATCAGTTAGTTGTAGAATAAAGGAAATTAACTTTAAATTATTGACTAGATGGTATAGAACACCGGATAGGCTGGCTATAATGTTCCAGGGGATGAGTGATAGATGCTGGAGGGGGTGTGGAGCAAAGAGGTCTTTAATGCATTTAGTGTGGGAGTGCTCAGTAATATCAGGTTTTTGGAAGGGTGTGTTGGACTGTATTAAGAAATTATGGGAAGATTATGGAGAATGGGACCCAGTAAAGGTATTGCTGCATGGAACATCTATGTCTATTGGTAAATATAAGAAATCTTTTGTTCCTCAACTCCTGATTGCAGCTAAAAGTTTGATCCCAGTTAAGTGGAGATGCCAGGGTTCTCCAACCCTTAAAGAATGGGTTGAAAGGGTAAATATGGTGAAGAATATGGAGAATCAGATTGCTTTGCAGCAGGATAGATTGGAGGCATTTAATGTTAAATATGGAAAATGGAGTGCATTTCAAGACACTAAGGAGTATGGAGAAATGGTGGAGATGTAGGGGAAAGAGCTTCCTGTAATTAGAAATGATTATACATTTTTATATGTAGTACCTTGGATGGTAATTGGTGGAGGGGATCTTTAGAGAAGAAATTCTAATAATGTTGAATTCTTTACGAGTTGTGGATTTGAAGATTGGGGAGAGTAGAGGGTACGCAGGCTACGCAGCTCTGATCATGTGCATAGCCTGGGAGTTTTACTTGATGGGGATTTAAACTTCAGAACTCACATCTCTGCTGTGGTGAAATCCTCCTATTTTCACCTTAAGAACATTGCAAAAATCAAGCACCTCATCCCCCCAGAAGATCTACCAACTTTAGTTCATGCCTTCATTACCTCCCGACTGGACTACTGCAATGCTCTCTACACTGGCCTTCCAAAAAAGGTCTTATGCCACCTACAGCTGATACAGAATACTGCTGCCAGACTGGTAACCAACCAACCCCGTCACTGCCACATAACACCAGTCCTGCATTCCCTTCACTGGCTACCTATAGACTGGAGGGTCCTATTCAAGATCGGCCTACTGACATTTAAATCACTGAATAATCTGGGCCCTGGATACATGAAAGATATGTTGCAGCTGCGTAGCAATCCCCACATTCTCAGATCCAGAAATTCTAATAATCTAGTCATACCCAGAGTCCACTTGGAAACTTTTGGTCCCAGAGCCTTCTGTCATGGTACAGACTAACCAGCAAGCTCGTGGTGACCCAGAACTCATTGGAGTGTGTAAGGGACTACAATGGTCCTATAAGCCCCCTTACTAAGATGTTAAGAAAAACAAAAGTTTGCTTTCTTAAAACAGAAAGAATTTGCGATAATTCAGGTTGGAGTGAGCTTGAGATGTCTCCCAGGGCATCACTGCTGAATATATGCAAATTAACCATTCTACCCTTAGAAGCTAAACACACCTCCAGTGTAACAGTGTAGGAATGTCTGCAGTTTACATTTTCCAGTGAAATTTGTATTTGTCTCTTTTTGGTTATGGGAATAAAAAGTATCCTATACTTTATTCCAGGTAATGTACTATGGGTGTGCCAAATTTCATTCAAATCCGTTCAGCCATTTTTGCGTGATCGAGTAACAAACATCCAAACATCCAAACATCCAAACATCTAAACATCTGAACTTTCCCATTTATTATATTAGTAGGATATATAAAAAGCACCCTTGCCCAATGATTAGTGCTTTTTTCATATGATTTAAAAAAGGCATGATTGAGGATCTTCTTGAGAAGGTACCTTCACATTCCTAAAAAGTAAACTTTCATTAAATGGACTTCATTTTTGTAGCTTCTGCAAATCAATTATTTCTACTAGCAATGAGAATAATGGCAGCTGGCCAAGACAATGCAATATTTTTGTGTGTAGGCTATAAGTCATCCCCTCGTATTCTCATTGAGAAACTTCCAAGCCCTTTGACAGCAAACCAGTGTTATTGTGGTGATCAACACCTTCCCAGTTACATAGTGCCCTGTAGCGTATGTCGTGTGTGTGCTCTATAGCCTACCAAATACATACACTATTGGGCTCGAATTCCATTAGGTGTCAACAGAATCTCAGTCAGTCTGACCACTGTCTCCATTACCTTTGTCCAGCTCTATGTCATGCAAAGCCATAGGAAACAACACTCCAAGGCCAATATGCAATTCACATTTTCTCCAGGAGATAATCTTCATATTCTCTTTAAAATAACTTTTAAACATTTTACAATTGAAAAAGTACCTAAAAGTATGTGCAAAGTACTATCAAAATGATTTTGAGTATTATTTTGATTGCTCTGTAACACTACAAGATATGATGCAATCCATTACCATGAACTTTTTTACCTGAATTCTACCATACACCTGCAGTGTTCTGATATGCCTTTGTCTCTGTCATTTTTCAGTGTGATACTCCATTTGTTTAATGCCTGATGAAGCGGGATTGTGCCCGTGAAATGCGTTGCGACATTGTCCTTGGAGTATGTAAATAAATTGTTTTGAGTTTAAACTACAGCATCGTGTTTGTTTGGGAGTGGTCGGCCCACCACCGCCACCCGAATATTTTAAACATTTTAGCATATTTTATCCTTTTGGCGCCTCTGTACATCTGTTTTGTCAAGACATCCACCCCGGGTGGAAGGGTGATATACCCTCTTTTCCTTCCTCAGAGAGCGACATCTTATTCCTGAGTGGGGACAGGTCTAATCTCCCCACCTGCATATACAGTGGTTGCCTAAGCAGTAACCCATGTTTGTGAGTATATTACTTAATTATCACAATTCACCTTGTTCCAATACATACTACACCATATCGGGCTCTCAGTATCTCTCTTTTTTAGTGTACAGAAAATGTTTAAGTGTAAAAACGCTGGGTTTATCACTCAGATGATGCACTTGCTTCAGCCAGGTTGCCTGGGCTTAGGCTGGGAGCCCTCTGATTGGCTGAATGACGTCATGGCCATCATCTCCATGGTAACAGTACCCAGATCCGGATAGCTGCATGATATCCACGGATATCCGGGCATGCGACCAACTATCCGCGGTTTGCATTCCAGATTTGGGCTCAGCTATCCGGAATCCGGATCCAGTCAGATAGGCCTAAAAAGTTTGGATATCCCGGTCTACTTGGATATCCAGAATCCTGATGAGCAGCACTGGTGGTGGGCAACATGCATTTACTTACCTACGGGGGGCTGCTCTATAGCACCGTCTATATGAGGGCCTCCATCTTCTCTGTCCCTGTGACGGGAGGTTGAAATATGCCCTGTGATTTTGTGCAACCCCGGCCACTGAAGTGCATGCCAAGAGATGTAGTCCATTCATGCGATTACATTTCTCAACTAGTGAGTAAATGCATGCTGCCCACCCCAAAAGTCCAGTACTTATACACCTCTCTTAGGGGGAGGGTTTTTATATATTTATTTAACTTAGGTCTCCGAGGAGCACCCAGGTGCTCAGTTGCCTTTAAGGTAAACCAGAGCTGTCGTGAAAAGAAGGCTTGATACTCACCCGCGGCTTCCTCCAGCATCATAAACACGCCTGAGTCCCACGCTGTCCTCCCGCAGTCTGCTGTTCTGCCGCGATCAGTCCCGGTAACTGGCTCAGTCGACTCAGTCTGGGTCTACTGTGCATGAGCGGGAGGTCTGCGCATGCACAAAAGACCCAGACTGAACCCCACTGAGCCTGTTACCGGAGCAGATTGTGGCTGAACGGCAGACCTCGGGAGGACGTGTGTATGCTGCTGGAGGAAGCTACAGGTGAGTATCAAATCTATTTTTTAAAACAGCTCTGGTACATTTTAAGGGCTGAGCAGTTATAGTATGCATTCATCTCTGTCAAGATCACAACCTACAAATAGTGTGGGTAATGCACATTCAGATGAATCGAATGTGGACATCGTCATAAATAGCCAGATGTCTTGCAGGTGACGTTTCTTTCACCTAATGCCCTGATCTTTCTATATACGAGGCAGTTATATATATATATATATATATATGCTTGTATAAAGTCTGAACCTTTTCCAAAGTCTCTACACATTTAGAATATTTTCCAGCTAAATTTAAAAACAATTAATATTGGTATTTTTCAGTTTATTAAAAAGGAGTGGGCACCTGGGAGAAATGGGGAGCCTCTGTTTCTAGTTTGTGCTCTTTAAAGATTAGTCATATGGTTATCAACACTAAAGCATCTTTTCTGGCTCTTTAAAGTTTTTGGCCATATGGTTATTAAGTTCCAGGAAGAAAATAACACGAAGGCACATAGACCATATGTAAGGTCAGAATGAATTGTGGATTGTAATAAAAGTATACAGAAATAGTTATGCATGGAAGCAGGTCAGAAAGGAGACAGTTTATATATTACAATATTCTGACTTAATGAGATATGTGTTTGTGTGAGCAGATGGAAAGCCGTAATGGTCAAGTCGCATGAATTTCCGTGCACGGAATGGCCATCAATTATAATTTGTCTGCCCTGGTTATATATTTAGCAGTCCTAACTACATTATCGTGTTGTTCTGTATTTTTTAGGGCTTGTGGAAGTTGTTCTTGTATGAGAGGTGTTTGTTTAGTATGCATTTGATGACCTACAATATTTGACAGCTCACAACTGTTAGCTGAGGATTAAAATGCATTGAAACTTTGGAAAAATGTATTTACTCTGTACTAAATGTTTATTCAAAGGACACTTAGGAACCGTGCTTTGCAATTAAAAATATAACACAAAAAATTTATCAATAAGCATAAATTAAGGTTTACTAATTGGATAAGCAAATTAATTATAATAATAATGAGAATAATAATGATATTAATTTTGTGGCCAGCAAACTAAGTTTGCCGCACTAAAGTTTCAATTTTGTTTCCTAACCTAGATACTATGAGCATGGAGTTTGTAAGCTTTTCAAGTGTGTGCATGGGTTTACTCTGTGTACTTCAGTTTCATCAACATCCCAAAAGATACTAGTAGGTTAACTGGCTTTCCACCAACAACGGGTAGAAATAGTGAACAGTACTGGCACTACAAAGCATAGACCCCACTAATCAGGGCCACATCCTCCATCAGCTTTATAAACTGTACTTAGGACTATGGGGGTGTGTCATACTCACATTGTTTCATTGTTTCCTGTCGACACCTTGTTTGTGCACGTGCGCGGGAGAGATGCCACGGCTTTTTTTCCTCCATTAAGCCATACTGCGTTACGTCATTCATGTGTGCGCGTGGGCAATACAATCATTTGAGGCAATACGATCATTCATGGCTGGAGGCCGATGCCTCAGAGAATGCCATTGAGGCAGTCTTGTCTCAATGGTTCAGGCCGAATAATTTTCTTCACCCAGTAGCATTCTTTTCTAGAAAATTAAGTACCTCATAAAAAAAACTATGACCTTGATGATCTAGAACTTTTAGCTATCAAGGCTACTTTGGTTGAGAGTGATACTGGCGTCTTTCTAACACAGCAGTACTCCATGTGGGCTAGCTATCAGGCTACAGCATCATAGATTGTTACCCACCCACTTTATATGGATTGTTTGGCCAACTTTGACTGAACGCATTTGTTTGCCTCTGAGGAAGCGGCTTTTGGCCGTGATACACTTGTCAGGCAATTGTTGGTGTTTAGGATTGGATATCCTATTCATACGACTGCAATCAAATGACATAATATTTATGAAGAATTAAAAACCAATGCTGTTCCTTTAAAACCCCTTTTGGACTGTTTTGTATATACTTAAGTGTAAAGTGGGGTGGAACAGATTGGACATATTTTTATTTGTTCTTGAGAGTGATACTTGTTGGAGGGTTTTCAACATTCTAGTGATATTCAATGATCACCTAGAGCCTAGAATATCTAAGGTTAATTTATAGGTGACTAAAGGCTCGTACACACATCAGATTTTTGCAACTGGTCGTTTGGAAGTTTGGACGTCTGGTCATTTGGACGTCAAATTGGGCGTGTGTACGGGCTGTCGTTCAGCTGATAAGCTGAACTATCTGACATGTGTATGAAAATCGAGCTGATGGCACTTCTTTGCCATCAGATTTCCATTAGGTCCAATGCAAAATGATAAGCAATCTCAACAGATCGACCTAGATTTTCCAGCATGTCAGATCGATTGAAATAGATCGAAATCGAACGCAAATTGATCGGTCAATCGCTGATCAGCTCAGTGTATGGGCCCCTTTAGAGACCTGGAGATAAAAATGTTAAATCAGATGCACTCTATGTTATCTGAGGACGTCAACAATGAGGAATTCACTGATACATGTTTTCCCCTCTGCAGTTCCTCTTGATACATCTCGTAACACAGATCAGACAGGCCCCATTAGCTTTATCTAATAATTAGCCCTTGCAGTTTCAGATCAGGTATTTTTTATTTTTTGTAAAAGATGAAAAAAATGTTGTTCCCTCTGAACTTCATTTGTATGTACTACAGTTCTGCCACAATAGCCCTCTAGCAGGCCATTTAGGAGTAAACAAGACCTTGGAATTCATTAAGAGATACTTCTATTGGCTTGACTTGGTTAAGGACTATCAGAATTTTGTTGGCTCTTGTACAATACGTGTCTGCTCAAAGAGTTATTGACTTCATCCATGGGGTCTTTTGACTCTATTGTCAATATCTTTCCCAACCATAGCATATGATATCTATGGACTTCAGCAGATGGAGGCGTACATTTTTCGTTGGACAGTGCCGAATTGGGGCGGGGGGCGGTGCAGTATGTCACTGATCCAAAGTAGGATGTGCCAAATAGCTTTCTGATGGTCTCTGGGTGGAGGAAGCAGTCAGGAAGTGCATAAGCTCACATATTATTATAATTAGTATTGAAAACACTAGTTGCATTTCTATGTCAAATCAGTACACCTTTACCTAGGTACAGTGAGCCTGATAACAACCACAATGGCATCTCTAGAGATCTCCAAACATGTCCAGTGAGCAAAACCATGTTTAAAAAAAAAATGTCTGCTATTAACATGTAAAAAAAGTGCAGTTTGGATCATATGGTCATGTAGGTGGCAAATCCTAACCAGTGAACAGCAGGCCATGTTTAATGAATGCAGATCCATTTGCATTTTCACTTATGATATCCATAGTAGAAATACTTAGAGAGAGCTATGGGGATCACTTACTATATTAGGACAGTAAGTGAAGTGAACAGTTTGGAGGCAGTACAGCAACATTCCAGCAGTTTTTGTTTTCTTAATAAAGACTCTGTGTGCTTCATTTTATCAGACAATGCATTCTATGATAAGATAAAACAGGTAAACTCTTTTCATTAATTGAATATGGCCCTGGGAATTTCCACCCTGCCCCAATGATAATTAATTGGAAGGCAATAGCTGAATGGTTTGACATAGGAACTGCAGCTACACTATGTTCAATAGGACTCTTCTGCGCAACTAATAAAGGTTTAGTTTGTAATGTGTGAAAAACCCATAGGTGTTTTTTTTAAGCTTCAACCATTTAAGCAAGCATACATGTATCGCTAATAGGACTGAAAAGGAAACCTGGTAATAGACTCCATTTCAGACATTTGAATGAGACATTTCAACCCAATATATGACTTTCTTTCTAAACTGCTAGAAAAATATCATTATCAATAAAGTGTTTTCAAACTGCAGTTGATCTCTGAACTGTTTAAAGATTGAAGAGTTAACCTTTAGGTACAAGTACACACTAGTTGTACAAAAAGTTGTAATGTGAATTATATAAGCTGTCATTGTATCTTAACATGGATGTATATCATAATATAAACCAATAAAAATTTCATTGGAAAAAAAAAAAAGATTGAAGAGTTAACTTTAGAGATCTCACCTTAACTTAAAGACAGAAGAGTTAACTTTAGGTTTGCCTGAGGTAAAATGTTTAATGAACACTAAGGCCTCAATCCACTAAGATCATGCTGGAGTTAATAAGGCAAGAGAAAACTTACCACCACGCAGTGAAAGAGTTATCTTAGCTCTTCATTCTTTAAAGAGACTCTGTAACAACAAAAACCTCCCCTGGGGGGTACTCACCTCGGGTGGGGGAAGCCTCCGGATCCTAATGAGGCTTCCCACGCCGTCCTCTGTCCCACGGGGGTCTCGCCGCAGCCCTCCGAACAGCCGGCGACTGTGCCGACTGTCAGTTCAATATTTACCTTTGCTGGCTCCAGCGGGGGCGCTGTGGCGACTTTCGGCACGGAAATAGATGGAAATACCCGATCTCCGTCGGGTCCGCTCTACTGCGCAGGCGCCGGAAACTTGCGCCTGCGCAGTAGAGCAGACCCGACGGCGATCGGGTATTTCCGCCTACTTCGGCGCCGAGAGGCATCAGAGCGCCTGCGCAGGAGCCAGGAAGGTAAATATTGCGTCACGGCTGTACGGAGGGCTACAGCGAGACCCCCGAGGGACGCAGGACGGCGTGGGAAGCCTCATTAGGATCCTGAGGCTTCCCCCACCCGAGGTAAGTACCCCCCAGGGGCCGTTTTGTCGTTACAGTTCCTCTTTAAGTTACCTCCTCTGTAGTTATGTTACCTCCTCTGTCTGTAGTTATTTTCACACGCAGTTAATTAACAGCCTGTCTTTAACTTTAGAATTCTGGAGTTATTTTAAGGATTGAAGAGTTAACTTAAAAACAGAAGAGTTAACTTTAGGTTTGCCTGAGGTAAAATGTTTCCTGAATACTACATGCCTCACCACCATGGTGATATAACTCTAGAAACTTTTTTTTTTTTTTTTTTAGATTCCTTTATTTATAGAAAATAGATTTCACATCCAATACATAAAACCAACACAACAAACTTTCATAGTATGACATTAGGTAATCGGGAGTGATGTTTTTAATCTCTTCAGTTGGGTACATACGAACATATTTTAGACCTTAATTGGAGTTACCTCCTCTTTTTTCCTCACCCCCAAAATCTTCATAACTCCCAGAAGCTTTCCCCATCTACTATCAAATTCATCAGGAGGGTCATTCCTCCCACGACCCCCCCCCCCAATTCCAACCCCTTGACTCTAAAGAAAAGAGGAAACCCACTTTGGTGCTAGTACCCTCACTACAATACCTCCACCCTCATCTCTCATATTCATACCCATTCATCCTTTCATCATTTTCCTCATTCATTCCTCATCCACACATCCTACCCTCCCCCCCTTACTTCACTCACTCCAATTCGGGGGGAAAGCAGGACCCCCCCTCTCCAATACCACCACAACCCCCCCCCCCCCCCCCTACGACGTCCCTGTCTGCAAGTCCACGATTCCATATCATCATTTCTCTCTCCCCATCCAAGACCAGAGCTATCTTCTTTTATCATATTATCCCCTTGTATTCCTCAGTATTCTTAAACACTCCCCATTTTGCCCACATTTTTTCCCAATCTTCGCTTTTTAGAAACTTTATTAAAGACAGGAGATAAGCTTAGTGAATTGAGGCCTCTATGCCCTATCACCATGGTGATTACTCTGTTTCTAGAGTAATCACCATGGTGATTACTCTAGAAACAGGAGATACGCTTAGTGAATTGAGGCCATTATATTTAAAAGTAGTGTTACACTTTAACCTATTATCACCAATAGTTATTTTACTCAGGAAACTTAGCACTAATGATTTCCTTAAAGCGGATCCGAAATGAAAAATTAACTATAACAAGTAACTTGTCTATATATCTTATCTAAAGTTTAGATAGTTTACACAGCAAATCTAGATGAAAACAGCTTTAATAGAATATGATAATTTCTTCATGTGATACAATGACAGCAGCCATGTTGTTTGTAAACATTACACAGAGGCAGGCTTATCTGCATCTTGAGAAAAAAAACCTAATCCCCCCAACTTCCTCCCTCCTCCCCTCTGCCTCTAAAATCTCTGGCTAGTAATACCTCCCCCTCCTCCTGCCCAGACTGAGCTCCCATGAGCCCTTGCTACTGTCTGAAAGTGCCTCGGCTCTCTGAAAACCTGTGGGCGTGGCTTGTTTAGTTTATAGGGAATTCAAGTATTAAAACAAAAACAAAAAAGTATTTGGCTTGAGGAATGCCCTATAAACAATAGGAAAGGAACACAATTATGCAATGAGTAAAAGTTCATCTCGGATCCACATTAACTAAGACACACTGGGACTTACCAGCTGCACCAAAAAGATAAGAATTATAAGCTAGAATGTTAAAATTCTAAAATGCACAGAAGCATACTAAAATCACACTGTAGAAAGCTAAAATAGAGGATTCCATTCAATGGAACGCCAAATAATACAGCCAATCTTGGAAATCATACTTTAACAAAGCTACTTAGGGTTATACCTTCATTTTCTTTAGCTGACCCAGTTATGATGAATGATGTTCCCAAAGGATCCTCTGGATGTCCCAGAGTAAGACAGTGTTTAAAGTTAGAGCTCAAAATCAAAATGACTTGGGGGTCAATGTAGAGATAACAGCCAAGTCACTGTCCAGCCATGTGGCAGTTGGGAAGCAAGAAAATCATTCACCCAGCCACCATCTTTGTTTCCAAGATTGAAGTTTTGCCTGAAATGCGGGATGCATTCCCACTCCCACCAGCCTCCCCCATACCCCCCCCCCCCCCCCTCAAGCGTCCTTTTCCAAAAGTTGAGATCCAAGGTGTATTTACTTGCTTTTATTCTCTAAAAAAAGATGGAGGTATATTATTGAGGGGTGTTGAGTGATGTGCTATCTGATCTCCCTTCAAGTTGGCTGGGAAGATCAGAGAGCACAGCTTGGGGAGAGGGGGGGAGGTTACACATTTTGCATGGAGAGAGACTGGCCAGAGGTCTGTGTAGTCCATTAGTCAGTCATTGAAAAATAGAACACCGCTACGGCCCCACACCAAACTGAGATCTTTTGAACTAGATTTTTCTAGTATCCTTTATTAATTATTTCAACTGATTTCAGATGGAAATCATTCAAAATTACATTTGGTTCGCCACGTTGCAGCATTGATTTCAAGCAGATTTGATCATTATGATGGAGTCTGCCAGATATCGAAGCCACAAATCAGTTAATGTATGGGCACCTTAAGGGTCTGTTGCAGGCATCCTTAACCACTTCAGCACCAGAAGTTTCTGGCCCCTTAAGCACCAGACACTTGTGGGTTGAAAAATGAGGCTCCCTGACGTCACGCCGCATGGACCCATCACTCTTGCCGTTCACCAACATGATTGGCTCACAGTGATCACAGGGTAATTTCTTTGGCTCCTGTCGGGCATATTGAGCATACCAACAGCAGAGCATGAGAGCTTCAGTGATGGGAGAGCGGCGTGAAATCTACAAAGACTATAGCCGGTCCAAAAAGGGCATCAAACTATTTCTTTCAAAATAAAGTTTACTGCACATGCCACTAATTAAGGTGGTTTAATATTAAGATTTAAAATTGTTATATTGCATTAAATAAGAGTTTGATATAGGTTGATTTATAGATAGAGAGAGAGAGAGCGAGAGAGAGCGAGAGAGAGAGAGAAATAGATAGATAGATAGATAGATAGATAGATAGATAGATAGATACTGTAGATGTTACTCTGTTTTCCCAGGACGCATAGTCATGAATAAGTTTAAGGCATAGCAACAGTACATATAGAGTTAACCTTTGATTACAATTTGCCTGACTACTAGTCACACGATGAAACAGTTGTGTAAGCTTCTTTAAAACAAATCCCATTTTTTACGCTGCAAAATTTGACCTGACACATTTTAACAATGCCGTTTTATTATTAGCTGGATTTTAGGGGAAAATAAATATTAACATGAATTAGGTCTGTGATTGGTGTCTACAATGCCACCTAATCCATTTATTGCGGAATTGTTTTGTGTTCCATCAAGTGAGCTGGTGCTATTTAACATTCTAAGCTTGTTATGGCTGCTGGGGAAGTTTATCATAGAAGAATAGAATACAGCCTTTGGCATATCAAAAACAAACGCAAGCTCACAGACATTGCTTTGTGTAGCCACAGTTTAAAAAGGCTGCATTGAGGTACTTTCATAATGTGAAAAGACAGACTGATTTTGGCCCCTCGCTTACTGAGATCACTGCTGTCAGTGCTGTTTATTTGCAATCCCTTGTGATTTCTGTATCCCTCAACCTCTCTGAATGAGAATGAAACCAGTGCCAGTCAAAACACCTGCTTTGTGGACATGCCCAATTATTGCCTTGATTTGTGCCTGCTTGTGAGGGCTGCTCGGGCAGACTTTGGCTTGCATTTGTAATTTATTCAAGTTTTAAGGTTCCGTTCCTTTTAATTGAGAATGTCAGCTGGACTGTAGCCTAGACAGTATGCCTCCTAATGGAAAATGGTGAAAATGGCTTCTATATTTAGAAAGGTTTAAAAAAAAAAATACAAATTAATATCATTTTATAACTAAGGTCAAGTAAATCAGCTATGGCTCGATATGTCAACATTTGGCTCCATCCAGTAGTAGTCTTATGTTGTGTTGTATATTAATATTTATTTGTGCTTATATTTCTATTGATCATTTACCAATTCATTTGTTTTTTTTTCTTTGGATTACCAGTTTACAAAAGGGTAGCTTTTCATCATTTAGAAGTCCTTGATGCTTCAGTTCAGAAGTTGACATTTTTTATGGAAACTACATAAAGAAAGAACAGATAATTTATAGGTCCTTGTCTCACTTCTAGCTAGCAGGTAAATTTGTTTGTCATGTAGTTTAAACCCATAAGCATGGCTGCATGCATTTACACACACATACACACAGGAGAAGCAAGGCTATTGTCAAAGCAACTGTATGTCCTATTCAAGATCAGCTTCTTAGAAAAATATCTGTGGGGATCCCATTCTTTGCCTTAATGACTATTTACTCTGCGCAGTTATTCCCAACTGTTAAAGAGTACCATCAGTCTTCCATTTATGAACTCACTTACTTGTACAGATATCCCTACTAAACATAAGCTTATTGTGGAACATCCTTCATGATTAACTTCATTTCCTTGTATGGAGTCTATGGACAATACAGCAATATTACACATTACATGTATATTTTTTGTTTTTTCCAGTTTTCACAAAAACAGCCTTCTGCATTTTTTTTCACAATTGGCAGAACATGTGTACAATCTCATGAGTATCTAAAACCCCTGTGGTAATCCACACAATCCACACAGCTCCATGGAAGACAGTCAATTTTCTACCTGCATGCATATAAGGCTTGAAAGAAAGGAAAAATAATAGACCTCTATAATAAGTTGGTCATACATTGGTTATTTTTTTTTAGCTGATTCAATTAGTGTTGGTCGGATAGCTCATTGTTTGATTTGATAGTCATTTGTTCGAACAGGTCACAATTATCATCTTGATCAAATTACCAAATTCTAAATGCATTGATGTCAAGGATGCTGATATTTGTGGTTAATAGCAAAACCCCCATACATGCTAGAATAACTGCAGTTGATGGGTAAGTTAAAGAGAACAATGGGAACAATAGTAATATCAAAAATACCTTGTAGTTTTTGAGAAAATCGATTTGAAAAATTCAAAGAAAAAATGGTTTTAATGGCAGGAAAATGAAATTTGCTGCATTTCAGTTTAATGGATACCTTTTCTGAACGTTGCATACAGAGGGGTTAATGTCAGAATCAGAATTAGCTTTCTGAGCGTTGCATACAGAGGGGTTAATGTCAGAATCAGAATTTGTTTTATTTTTTAAGTATGACTGGGTCCGGTCATACCTGGAATTAGTTATAGCACACACAGGGAGCATTCAAGACTTAAAGTAGGAGGTGAGACAGTACACGATAACAGCAAAAGTTCATTAAGTATGCACAACAGAAGTACCAGGAAAACAACAATGAGCAGAAAGCAGCCAAAGGGGGGGGGGGGGTGATCATATTGATAGCATTGGGAAAACATAGTTACTGTGCAATGGTGCAATGAGGTTCTGGTGGCAGTGGCCTGGAACCTCTGGCCTGATGGGAGATGACTGAATAAGTGGTGTCATTGGTAATCTTCATTGCTGTGGACTGCAGTCTGGTGTTGTGGAGGAAGAGGATTCTAATAATTTTGACAAAGTTTGCCATGGATGTGCAGATATTTGAGTAGAGGGAGAACAGGACTGGTGACAAGGGGCACCAGTGTTTGTGACTCTTGGTCGAGAGGGGATGTTGCCCAGATTAACAACTTGCAACCTATTTGTGAGGAAGTCCGTGATCCAAAGACGGAGGGTGATGAACATTGAGTTCCACAAGGTTATCATGTAGTATGTGGGGACAGATGGTTTTGAAAACTGAGCTAAATTACAGAAGGAGAATCCTAGCGTACATGTCCGGTCTGTCTAGGTGGTCAGTGATAAGCTCCAGGTAAATATTGATGGCATCATTAGTGGATCTGTCTGCTCTGTACGGAAACTGGAATGGGTCCAGGAGGGTCATTGTTGATTGCTTAAGAAGGGTTAGGACCACTCTTTCAAAGATCTTCATGAAGATGGAAGTAAGGGCCATGGGCCTGAAGTTGTTGAGTTGAGAGGCTCCATGCTTTTTAGGGACAGGTAATGTGTGGCAGTGCAGCAGTGCCAGCATGGCCAGGGGTGTTAGGGCAGGATGCTGTGGGTGCCCTACCCTGTGTGTCAGTAGACAATACAGTATATGTTTCAGTGGGGCACGGGGCTGGGGAGTGCACAGAGAGCTTCAGGTTAGAGATGGCCCGAACGGTGCGCCGGCGAACGGTTCTCGGGGAACTTCCGGGGTTCACTATCGCGGAGAACCGCAAACTTTTCCGGAAGTTCGGTTCGCCCTCATAGTGCATCATGAGGGTCAAATTTGACCATCTACATCACAGTCAGCAGGCACATTGTAGCCAATCAGGCTGCACTCCCTCCTGGAGCCACTCCCCCCTTATAAAAGGCAGGCAGCATCAGGCTTTTCACTCACTTGTGTGCCTGCATTAATTAGAGAAGGGAGAGCTGCTGTGCAGAGACCTATAGGGAAAGATTAGTTAGACTCTTGTAGGCTTCTTAGCTTGCTCCTTGCTGAGTCTTATTGCTAAAAAGCACCCTCAACAGCTCTTTTGAGAGCTAATCTTGTTCTTGTGATCTATTTTTTGTGTGTGTGTGTGTCACAAGACAGCCTTGGTAATTCCTACTGTGTGTGCTACTACCAGGCCCAGCACATTCAGTGACTACCTGTGTGTGTGACAGGTGCACATTGTAATACCCATCACTGCATATACCTACTACCTGTTGTTCACTTCAGTGCACCCACCTACCTACGTGAGCATACGCAGTGTCACTGTGCCTGTCCGGTACCTGTCTGTGTGTGACAGATGCACATTGTAATACCCATCACTTGATATACCTACCTGTTGTTCACTTCAGTGCACCCACCTACCTACGTCAGCGCACGTAGTGTCACTGTGCCTGTCTGGTACTTGTCTGTTTGTGACAGGTGCACATTATAATATCCATCACTGCATATACCTACCTGTTGTTCACAGTGCACCCACCTACCTACGTGAGTGCATGCAGTGTAATATTTAATACCACCAGTCACTCTACCTGTTCACGGTACGTAAGTGTGACAGGTGCACATTTGTAGTACTCATCACTGCATATACCTACCTGTTGTGTTCAGTGCACCCACCTACCTACATGATTGCAAGCAGTGTGATATACTACTCCGTGCATACCTGTTAACTGCACCTGTGTGACTGCACATTGTATTAGTCAAGTCAGTGCATACCTTTCACTTCATCCCCCCCAATATGGACAAAACAAAAGGCAGAGGCAAGCCACCTGGCAGGTCTGTTTGAGGTTGCGCTGTCGTAATTTCGTGTGGCCCTTGACCGAAGTACAGTGTTCAGAAGAAGGCACGTGCCATCAACCCTCAATATTGTCAGGACGTAGTTGACTATTTAACACAAAACACCTCATCTTTCTCAGCTTCCGCATGGAAGCTTGACATATCTTCCTCCTCCTGCTCTGATTCGGGCACCCCACTTAACACTCCGTCGGCTTCCACCACCAAAGTGCCATCACCCCAGGGCTCAGCGGTGTGGACATTTTTTAGTGTGTCTGCCTCAGATTAGAGCAATGCCATCTGTACTCTTTGCCACCAAAAATTGGGCCGTGGAAAGACCAAGACCAGTGTAGGGACAACTACTTTACGAAGGCACATGATTACAAAGCACAAACTGCAATGGGATGCACACCTGAGGAAAAGCAGCACACAAAAGCAAAGCAACACCCTGCAGTGTAAGATATCATCACGCAATTCTTTCTCAAAAAAGGTGATACCTAAACTGTACCGTGATGTTAAAAGGCAAGTGACATCTCTGGCACACAGTGTTGGGTCATGGGTCCATCTGACCACAGATGCCTGGTCTGAAAAGCACTCTCAGGCCTGCCCGAAGACTAAGTCAGTCCCCACACACGGCATCTCTGTCTGCACGCCGTGTCACTGCCTGCCCCAAGACTAAGTCGCTCCCCACACAGCATCTCTGCCTGCAGGCCGCTTGACTGCCTTCTCCGCCACCACCACCAACAGGGTCCAGGACTCCAGGTGGATTTCTAAATTGTTAAGGCTGCTGCTAGCAGCGGCCGCTATACTAATTTTTCTGGTGTGTGTACATGCCTGCCTAATTTTTCTGGCTGCACTGCAGCTGCAACAGCAAAACAAAAGGCAGGTACATGTGCCAATTCCCCTTCGTGATCATTACTTTGCCATGGTAAAGGGGCTTGCGTATCACAATGAAGCAATGACTGCCGGCTATATGAGTGTGTCGGGGGGGCTTGGGCACACCCATGATAATAAGGTCGTTGCTTCATTGTGGACAGACCAAATTTGATCAGCTGGACAGTCACTGTTCTGTCATTCAGTTACCTCAGCCCGGCGACCATATGGGCTGGAAAGCCACCATCACTTGCAGTCTCGTCATGGTGCGCACCAGTCCAGCACGGCCGTCACTACACAAACAGCTGTTTGCAGTCACTGCACACCTTTCACTTCATCTTTGACTGCACATTGTAGTATACCTGGCAGTCAGTGCATACCTTTCACTTGAATGGATGGCAGACTTGCCCTCCATAACAGATTCTCGTTAAAGGATTTAAAGTTGATTCATTTCATATACAGCAGGGCCTCAAAAGTCCTCCTGTATTATTATTTTTGGTCACTACCTCGGGACGTGCATGCCATGCTTGCTGCCTTTCTTGGATATGTGGTAGCCGTTCCTGCTCCTTTGCCCACAGCATGCCTGCTGCCTTCCTTGGATGTGTGGTGGTGGTAGACGTTTCTTAGGCTCCCACTCTGGACCAGAATCGAACCAGGATTCCCCGGCCATTACCCGTGGTCACCATGCTACTGAAAAAGTACCATCGAATGTTTCACACAGTTGAATGAATGGCAGACTTGCCCTTCATAACACATTCTCCTTAAAGGCAAGTGGTGTCATCTCTGGCACACAGCGTTGGGTCAAGGGTCCATCTGACCACAGATGCCTGGTCTGCAAAGCACGGTCAGGGCAGGTACATTACTTATACAGCAAATGGGTCCTTACTTGGATGTGTGGTGGTGGTGGCCAGTTCTCAGGCTCCCACTCCGGACCGGATTTGAACCCTTATTCCCCGGTCATTACCTGTGGTCACTCACAATGGCAGACTTGCCTTCCATAACAGATTCTCGTTACAAGTACTGAATAGCCTGCAGAAAATGTAATTTCAAAAAAATAGATGTAAGCTTTAACAATGGTAGAGAAAGAACCATTGAAAGTTGATAAGGCAGTCAGACATTACCTGATATCACTGAGGAAGAGCAATTTTGCCATGGTGCGCACCAGTCCAGCACGGCCGTCACAACACAAACAGCTGTTTGCGGTGCGTTACACAGTGAGTTTGGTGTGTCAGTGTGAAGCAGCACTCTAATTACACTACCTGATTGATGTATACACATGCAAGATGTTTTAAAGCACTTTAGGCCTGCAATTTAGCATTCAATGTGATTTCTGCCCTTAAAACGCTGCTTTGTGTCAAATCTCAGGACTTTTGGCATCTATCCCACTCCGCCATGCCCCCCTCCAGGTGTTAGTGTCCTTGAAACATCTTTTCCATCACTTTTCTGGCCAGCGTAAGTGTTTCTAGTTTTCAAAGTTCGCCTCCCCATTGAAGTCTATTGCGGTTCGCGAAAGTTTGCACGAACCAAACTTTTGCGGAAGTTCGCGAACCCGGTTTGCGAACCGAAAATCGGAGGTTCGGGCCATCTCTACTGCAGGTGCAGGCAGCAGTGTTGGGACACTTGCTATACTAAGTATAGCGAGCCCCAAAGCATCTTTGAAATGCCCTTGCTAGCCAGATGTTATTCCTAATATAGGTAGCCAGAGGTGCCCCCCCCCCCCCAGTATTTTGTAGCCCCAGGTAGTCCTCCCAGTATTGGTAGCCTGAAGTAGCCCCCTCCCCAGTGTAGGTAGCAGGGGTACCCCCAGTTTTAGGTAGCCCCCACCCCCAGTATGGATAGTCAGAGGGGTCCCGTGTACAAGGTAACATTTCTCAGTATAGCAATTACTGCTAACTGCACCACCACATACTTGTTTTTGGAGTGAAACATGTGGCTGGCACTTGTGGGTGGCTATATTGTCTGGTCATCAAACCTCATTTGTTAGAGACTAGAGCTCCTCACAATTGATTTTGATGACTTTTACACATACAATTCTACACTGCTTATTAAAAGGGATACTTAACTGGAAAAATTACCTGGAGCTTCTTTCCAGCCACCTGAAGTCCTCCTGCTCCCTCACCATGATGCCACACTATGACGTTCCTACTGTCCCCCCATTGAGCAGCTCGGAATGGTGGCAAGGGACCAGGAAGACTTCAGGGGGCTGGAAGAAGCCCCAGGTAAGTAACTGGTCAATATTTTTTTCAGTTTAAGTTTCCTTTGAAGACTTATTCACACTATGGGCTTGATTCACAAAGCGGTGCTAACCTACTTAGCACGTCTAAAGTCTTTAGACGCGCTAACCAGGGTGCTAAGTAGGTTAGCACCGGATTTTTCAATCAGATCGCGCGCTAATATTGCGCGCGTAAAATTTTACGCGCGCAAAGTTTTACGCGTGCTAAGTCCCATAGGCTTTAATGGGCACTTCGCGCGGTGCGCCCTGCGCTCTGTGCAGTACGCGCGTAAAGTTTTACGCGCATAAAGTTTTGCGCGCGTAAAGTTTTATGCGCGAAAAGCTTGTTTAGACGTGCTAAGGGGGTTTTCACAGGCGTGCTAACAGTTAGCACCGCTTTGTGAATCAAGCCCTATGTGAGTTGCGGTGAGTTTTGACGCACAGCACATAGTGCACGTTTACAGTGAGCTGCAGTGCAGTGTATTTCAACTCGTCGGGAGTTAAAACTCATGGAAATGCACAACAACGCACAAACCAATTCATGAGTTTTTATTCATGCATTTTAATGCATTTCAACTCACTAATTTGCGTGAATAAGCCCTTAAAGAAAACCTGAACTGAACATTAAAAGTCAAAATAAACATACACAAGTCATACTTACTTCCTGTGTAGTCTACTCCTCAATCTATTTTTCCTCTCCTGCGTCCTGTTTGTCCACTGTGATCAATGGAATTCTCCGTCCTCCATTTTGAAAATATCCATTGCCCCATAACAGCTTCCTGGTCGGCACACAGTTAAACTGTAACATCGCCCACTTGAGCCATAGGGAAACATGGACACATCAGTTCTCCTCTCTGCTGTAACTGACAGCAACTGATATATAACTGACAGAAACTGACATATTTCAGTTCTGACAAAATGTTGTCAGAACTGGAAGGGATCACTGTAAGAAGAAAATGGTGAGCTTCTGAGAGGAACTGATGGCAAGGTGACTATGTAATGTTCATTTGAAGTTACCTCATGTGTTTATTTTAAATAATTTTACTCAGTACAGGTTCTCTTTAAGAGTATAACATTTTGATTGTTTAGTCATATGCAAAAAGAAAATTTTTATCTATATGTTCTTCAGAAAAAAAAATTGCAAAAAGTTTGCTGAAATGAATTTTGGAGCTCATACATTATTTTAATTTTATTTTTACTAACAGTAATTGGAACAAGGTATTCAGAAGTATTTAAAATGTCATCGTCCACATGTTTATCTTTATAAAAATGTTATTACAGATTATACTAGGTAACTTTGTCCTGCATTATTCATCAAGTTCAATGGCACCAGCTTTAGGATCATTAAATTACGCTAAATAAAGTGTGGCTGGCATACATCCATATTAGCTAAGGTAGTTAGTATTCCATTTTCGGTGCAATATATATCACTGAGACATAATTACATAACCTTCATTATGTTTGAAGGCTTCCATATTTTAAAAATACAGTTTTTTCTTTTACATTATAGATTACATGCCCTTGAGCTTTAAGACTTACTAATATATTCTTATTTATTGAATTAGTTAGCTGATTGGATTAAGAAAGCACACATAGAAATACAGAGTTTATATACAGTATTTTGTTGTGTAACTCTTATAAGGCTCATACACACGTCCAACGTAATGCACAAGTACGTACAAACATGCCAACTAACTAAACCACCAACTCACCTAAATACTATGCACGCAAGCTTAATGACAAACTGCACAACATGTCCGCATTCAAAAATAACAAAGTTGTTCAAAAGACTTGTACACACATTCCAACCTGCATGATAGTTGGTCAGATTGATCCACCGGTTGGATCTGGCAAACAACCTGTTCTCAGTTGGTTGTCTTGCTGTTTGCCGGCAATACACATGCCCAACTGTAAAATCTTCCCTCTCCCTGACTTGCATTCTTACATTTACCACATGGTGACATTTGTACTGCTGGCAGGTGATTTCAATGGAAGGAGATGCTGCTTGCTTTTTTGGCAGTTGGACCCAGGTATAAATAGCTGTTATTTCCCACAATGCAATAAGGTTCACCGACAGGAAACTGTTAGAACCATGGTCCTGACATCACACTGAGAGAGGGGTTTCACCACAATATCAGCCATACAGAGCCTCTTGATGATCCGTTTGTGAATAGGAAAATATTTCTCATGGGGAAGGGGGTGTTAGCTACTAATTGGGATGAAGTTCAATTCTTGGTCACAGTTTCTCTTTAAACATGTCATTAATGCAACATATAAATGACTGCATTTTTTTTCACTTTTGAGAAGTTTCTGCATCCACCGCCTGCGTCCATGTCAACTGCAGTGTGCGTGGTTATGGCCACGTCCACACGCATGCGGATTGCGGCACTGTTCTCTAGCACACGTTTTGTAATGGGCTTCATGACTAGTGTAGTTATATAAGGATGTACATAGCATCATAAGCCTCTCCCATCACTCTCTTATTATTATTATTATTATTATTTTTTAACTTTAGGCTGCTTTACATAGGGTGGGGATGTGCTGCAACTCTTTTCAGAGTACACCTCCAAAGTGAAAAGTAAAGGTAAATGTGAAAAATGTAAACACTCTTAATTAGTTAATTTCAGTATAGAGGTCTCAGGACCTATTGGTGGTTCTGAATCTCCATGGATTAAAGTAAACTTGAAGTAAGTGCTATATGGAGACTGTCATATTTATTTCCTTTGAAACAATACTAGTTGTCTGACAGTCCTGCTGATCTCTTTGGCTGCAGTAGTGTCTGAATCACACACCTGAAACAAACATGCTGCTAATCTTTGTCAGATGTTTGACTCTGATCTGATCGGTGTGGTTGTTTAGGTTCTATGGCTAAAAGTATTAAAGGATGAGGATCAGCAGGACCCTTGGATAACTGGTATAGGACAGTGATCTGCAAACTTGGCTCTCCAGCTGTTAAAGAACTGCAAGTCCCACAATACATTTGCCTTTATGAATCACAACTGTGGCTGTCAGACTCCTGCAATGAATTGTGGGACTTGTAGTTCCTTAACAGCTGGAGAGTCAAGTTTGCAGATCACTGGTAAAGGAAAATATTTCTCATGGGGAAGGGGTTGTTAGCTACTGATTGGTATGAAGTTCAATTCTTGGTCACAGTTTCTCTTTAAACATGTAATTAATGCAATATATAAATGACTGCATTTTTTTTTCACTTTTGCGAAGTTTCTGCATCCACCGCCTGCGTCCGTGTCCACTGTAGTGTGCATGGTTATGGCCACGGCCACACGCATGGGGACTGCGGCACTGGAACTGGCATAGCTTAAAATTAAATCAATATGCCAACCTTTGTATTTATCTTGCATCTACTCGCATCTGACAAGCTTCTACACTGCCACAATTGAATCTATCCTCTGCTCCTGCTCCTCCGCCAGCGACAGACACAAACTACTGACGGTCATAAGATCAGCGGAGAAATCATCAGGAAATCACTCCCCTCACTGGATCAACTCTACAACTCCAGACTGTGCTCCAGAGCTCTGAGGATCGTCAATGACCAGTCTCACCAAGGCTTCAGCTTCTTCCATTGTCTCCCTTTTGGGCCGGACATTCTGGTCTATCTACACCAGGACCAAAAGACATTAGAGATGACCCCAACGGTTCGCCGGCGAACAGTTCCTGGTGAACTTCCGGGGGTTCGCGATCACGGAGAACTGCAAACTTTTGCGGAATATCACTTATGCGTTTGCCCCCATAATGCACCATTAGGGTCAACTTTGACCCTCTACATCACAGTCAGCAGGCACATTGTACCCAATCAGGCTGCACTCCCTCCTGGAGCCACTCCCCCCTTATAAAAGGAAGGCATCGCCGGCCATTTTATTCACTCGTGTGCCTGCAGTAAATAGAGAAGGGACAGCTGCTACCGCTGCTGCTGCAGACTCTCATAGGGAAAGATTAGTTAGGCTCTTGTAGGCTTGTTAGCTTGCTCCTTGCTGATTCTTATTGCTAAAATAGCACCCCACAACAGCTCTTTTGAGAGCTAATCTTGTTCTTGTGATCTATTTTTTTTTCTGCGTGTCCCACTGACACTTGTGTTGCATAGACAGCCTTGATAATGCATAATGTGTGTGTGCCACTGCCAGGCCCAGCACATTCAGTGACTACCTGTGTGTGTGACAGGTGCACATTGTAATACCCATTACTGCATATACCTACCTACCTGTTGTTCAATGTGCACCCACCTACCTATGCGGGTTGAGTGCATGCAGTGTCACTGTGCCTGTCCGCTACCTGTCTGTGTGTGACAGGTGCACATTGTAATATCCATCACTGCATATACCTACCTACCTGTTGTTCACAGTGCACCCACCCACCTACCTACGTGAGTTGAGCGCATGCAGTGTCACTGTGCCTGTCCGCTACCTGTCTGTGTGTGACAGGTGCACATTGTAATACCCATCACTGCATATACCTACCTTTTTTTGTTCAGTGCACCCACCTCATCATTGCATATACCTACCTGTTGTATTGTTCAGTGCACCCACCTACCTACGTGAGTGCATGCAGCTGTCAACTAAGCTGTCAACTCTTTGAACTCTATGAACTCCCTTATCCACCCCCTTCAAGTAGCATTCAGTAGCACATGATTGCACTGCTGCATATTTTAGATACTTGAGCTCAAACTCTGTGTAAATGTTTATGGTTAAACTGCTGTATTTGTACTCTTGTATTGTATGTCTTGTTCCACACCTAGCCCTGTACATGCCAAAACCAATTCCAGGCATGAACTAGTCGTGCTTGGCGAAATAAAAGATTCTGATTATGACTCTGATCAGGGTCCCTTTAAGTGAGTGTTCTGTGAAAATTCCTTTATACTATCCTATTCCTAGCCACAGAGCCACATTAGTCCATGCCTTGCACTGATGGAGGCCAGTTTAAGCCTGAAACAGCTGAATGCAAGTTGGGTTAGTATAGTCCTGTAAATAAAGGCTATAGGCATACTATACACATACACCGACTTCTCTGCACTTGTGTTTGGCTTTTTAAAGGCATTAAAGAATGATTTGCATATTTACTTACTGAGCAGAAGTGATGTATCATGGGAATTCCCTCTTGCTCACATAAAACTGAACTGTTTTTTCTTTGTCACATTGGAAGAAACCACCTTGTGTGTTGCAAACATTCCTTTCTTTGCATGGGCTGCTGTTGTTTATGATTGGCATCTGTGCTGCACCGATTTCTGGGAAGACAGTTTTGTGGATAGAAGCAGAGTTGCTCCTGGATGTTGTATTTTTATGTAATAATAAAATACCCATTCAACAAGTATGAACTAAAATGTTATTAAAGACATAGAACTCTGCTAATGTACAATACATCAGTGAAACTTTTATTGGAGACTGCTATAATCAGATAGATCACAGCAATCCCTTCCTTAATGGTTGTCTCATTTCTAGCAAAGTATCTTCATGGTGTTTTTGATACTTCTGAAGACCCACTAGAGGACCATATAAAGCCTCAGATCAGTGCATGCTCGTTGCACGCTACATCTCCCAGAGCCACTTTATTCACAATGTGAGCAGCAACTGGTTTCAGGAATTGTTTCATACAATAGAGGAAGCTGATTTTGCTACACATACAACGTAACCAATCCTGCCTGCTCATCCCTAGTCTTTATCTGGTTTTAAACAGTTGTAGGTTTCAATGCAATACATTTTCATATAAATTTCAATGTACCACTTGCCATTGAAGTGTTTTTGTTTTTCCATTTTTCCATGCCCATTGGTTTGCAAACAATTTTGCCTTTATATACAGTATCTGCACAAAAATAGACATTGATTAGTGAATCAAACCTGCAAAAATGTAAACCTACCTGCTCATGTAACTGGACCTTCTGCTTTCCCTCAAGGCCATACAGCTCTTGAACAGGGAGTAAAATTTAAGGGAAAATGGTATTTATAAGCATTTATTTATAAAAGGTATGGAAGAAGAAGAGAGTCTGTGTGATCCAGTAAACCTAGACTGTATTTTAAAAAGTTGTCCGCTGTTATGTAGCAGACTTGGAAACATGGTGGTTTGAGGGCCCCGGCCAGTGACAGAGTCCAGGCCCCCAGCTGTCATGTGAACCAGTGTTTGTGGTTTTAATTTTTTTTTTGCAGCTTCCAAGATGCGGGTGACAGGTGAGTGGTTAGGGAGGGACCCCTGTGGGAGAGATGCCTGCACAGGGCGGCCCTGTTAGTGACATAATCTTCGATTACGTCCAACCAAAGCCTCCCACCTGAATGCTGCCTAATTTATGCAATTCCTGCTAGATTTGGTACAGCAGGCAAAGAGTGTATAACTGTGCACCTGATTGGTTGACAGGTGCCTGCTGACCAGATAAAGGTAGGAAATTGCTAGAGCTGGGAGTGAGTAGTTGTGTGTGTTGCAGTTAGCATTCAGTATAGAGGCAGTGGAGTTGAATTCCCTGGTGGTGAGAGGTCTGGGGCCCACCCCCACCTCCCTCTAGGTATCGCATGGTGGTTTGGGGGCCTCGGCCAGTGAGAGAGTCCGGGGCCCCCAGCTGTCATGTGAACCAGTGTTTGTGGTTTTAAATTCTTGTTTTTTTTAGCTTCCAGGATGCGGATGACAAATGAGTGGTTAGGGAGGGACCCCTGTGGGAGATGTGCCTGCACGGGGCGGTCCTGCTAGCGACATAATCTATGATTACGTCTAACCGAAGCCTCCCACCTGAATGCTGCCTAATTTATGCAATTCCTGCTAGATTAGGTACGGCAGGCAAAGGGTGTATAACTGTGCACCTGATTGGCTGACCAGATATAGGTAGGAAATTGCTAGAGCTGAGAATGAGCAATCGCGTGTGTTGCAAAAATGTAAACCTACCTGATTATGTAAGTGGACCTTCTGCTTTCCCTCAAGGCCATACAGCTCTTGAACAAGGAGTATACCGTATTTTTCGGACTATAAGACGCACTTTTTCTCCCCCAAAAGTGGGGGAAAAAAGTTGCTGCGTCTTATAGTCCGAATGTAACATGTTATAGTCCTACCTCCCCTGGTGCTGGTTTCCGTCAGTTGTACATGGAGTAGCAGGCGGCAGCAGCGCGATCCAGAGTGTTAAGTGGCTTAGCAGCAGCCACTGTAATTATGCAAATTGCTGGTCCTTTGATCTAAATCTTCTTAGCGGGCCCCGCAGCAGCGCGATCCATAATGTTTCTATGCGGCATAGAAGCCGCTGATATCCCCAATGCTGGTCCTTTAATCTTACATTCTTTATATGTCCCGCAGCAGCGCGATCCGTAATGTTTCTATGCGGCATAGGAGAAGCCGCCGATATCCCCAATGCCAGTCTGTCCCGCAGCAGCGCGATCTGTAATGGTTGTATGCGGCCGTTCGTCCCAATGCTGGTGCTTTGATCTCGCCCAGCATCAGTGCAATCCCGGTGTATAGT
Source organism: Hyperolius riggenbachi (assembly GCF_040937935.1). Classification (NCBI taxonomy): domain Eukaryota; kingdom Metazoa; phylum Chordata; class Amphibia; order Anura; family Hyperoliidae; genus Hyperolius; species Hyperolius riggenbachi. The sequence continues at coordinate 202,662,312 of NC_090646.1, read as the reverse complement.
GCAGGGTCCTCAGAGGCTTCCGTACTGCCCTGTCTACTTGCGCCCTCTCATGACCTGAGGCGCACGTGCGCCAGGTCATGGGGTGACGCACATAAACAATGTAGTACGGAAGCCTCTGAGGACCCTGCGCTATAGCGGCTGAATACACCGGGATTGCACTGATGCTGGGCGAGATCAAAGCACCAGCATTGGGACGAACGGCCGCATACAACCATTACAGATCGCGCTGCTGCGGGACAGACTGGCATTGGGGATATCGGCGGCTTCTCCTATGCCGCATAGAAACATTACGGATCGCGCTGCTGCGGGACATATAAAGAATGTAAGATTAAAGGACCAGCATTGGGGATATCAGCGGCTTCAACTATGCCACATTGTGGAACATGCTCCTGCGGGGCAAGAAGGGGAGATTAAGATCAAAGGACCAGTAATCTGCATATTAACAGCGGCTGCTGCTAAGACACTTTGAAACATTGTGGATCACATGGTGCTGCTGCTGCCACCCCACTGTGCATCTCATTAAGATCAATTGCACAGCATGGACACCCAGGCTGGTGAGATATCATTTAATGTAATGTTATTGGTTAGTTAGTGTAGCTGAGGAAAAGGGGGAGAAGGTTGTGTAGTGTAGTGTAGTGTAGTGCAGTGTAGCTGGGAGGGGGAGGAGGAGGGAGCAGAGGTTTGTGTAGTGCAGTGTAGCTGGGGTGGGGGGCAGCAGGGGCACTGAAGTGTAGTTTAGTTTGTGGGGGCAGCACTGGTTAATGTAGCTAGGCAGTATAACAGACAGAAACATCTAGGGGGGGGAAGGAAAGGTCCATAAGACACTCCTGGACCATGGATGCACCCAGGTTTAGTATGTATTTTTTTCCCCTGGTTTTTGTCCTCTAAACCTAGGTGCGTCTTATGGTCCGGAGCGTCTTATAGTCCGAAACATACGGTAATTTAAGGGAAAAGGGCATTTATGAGCAATTGTATATAAAAGGTATGGAAGAAGAAAAGAGTCTGTGTGATCCAGTAAATTGGACTGTGGTCTACTGTTATGTGGCAGATGTGGAAAAAAAACATCACCTGTGTCATATCAGATCATAGGATTGATAAAAGGTTAGTTAAATATCAGTTATGCCATTATGATCAATTGCAGAACCTACAGTACATTTTTAACTATATTGTTTGTGTTAATCGCATAACTGTTTAGGTGTTTTTATGTTACTACAGCTCAGGGCCAGGCCGAGGCAGAGGGTAGAGAGGCTCCAGCCTCGGGGCGCAGTGTAGGAGGGGGTGCACAATTCATTCAGCTGTCATTCCCAAATGTGTTTGAAGCTGAAAGAAATAAGAAAATACATGGCAGTGACTGCAAGCCAGATAAGTAGAGATTAAGGTGTTGGGGGGGTTGGGGGCCCTGAGGTGCCTCTTAGTGTAATAGCAATCAGTGTGTGATGGCTGGGGTGGGAGGGATGGGGGGGGCGCACTTTGCTGTCTCAGCCTTGGGTGCTGAAGGACCTTGACCCACCTCTACTACAGCTACACATTCAACCACCACTTCATTCATTCATTTAGCAGTCCTTATAATTACTATGATCTGACATGATCCAGATAAAGACTGCAAACACTTTTTTTTAGCTTCAGTTCAGGTTTGCTGAATCACTCTGCTCTCCAACTTTAATAAATCAGGGCCATATATGACTTTTTTGTTCTATGATCTGTAAAGACCTGTACCCACTGGAAGATGGATCGATGGACACTCAGCGACATGACACGATGGACGAGCATTCCCTTATCCATCTTCTTACCCACGGGAACACGCAACATGATGTGATGGCACACAATGGGTGTGAATAAAAGTTCTAATGATTGCGGCACATCAGCAAAACCCTGATGCCCTCAAACATACAGACAGACGCCTTCCAGCCCCTGATGAGTGTGCATGCACGAAACGTGTAGGGCGGAGCTACAAGCGGGGAACAGCCGGCGTAGAGAGATTACATTGTGATATGCTTACTTTTACTTGGAATATGTGAGTGCACTGATTTTAACATTTTAAATAAATTTGTATGGTTTTACGCTATGAGGAGACATGCTGGTTGACCTATGCTGGGAGAAATTAAATGAGCTAGCCGTCTTATAATCTGGATGGCATAAGCATAAGGTAAGAGGCCACGTGTGATTGTGTGGAACACTTGCATGCATCAGGGAGAGGCTATATATCCTTGAGATTGAAGGCTTTTATTGCTGTCTGTGACCTTGGCAGCAGCCACAATACATGGTGAGCACCTGCGAGACCCTGTTTGTGGATGAACACATGGACGTTGTTTTGTAACACTGGTGTATGGGAAGGAGGCAGTGTATTAATACAGTATCACACTATGGTCTACAGGATCTTCTAAAAAAAATTAGCATATTGTGATAAAGTTCATTATTTTCTGTAATGTGCTGATAAACATTAGACTTTCATATATTTTAGATTCATTACACACAACTGAAGTAGTTCAAGCCTTTTATTGTTTTTCTTATTGATGATTTTGGCATACAGCTCATGAAAACCCAAATTTCCTATCTCAAAAAATTAGCATATTTCATCCGACCAATAAAAGAAAAGTGTTTTTAAAACAAAAAAAGTCAACCTTCAAATAATTATGTTCAGTTATGCACTCAATACTTGGTCAGGAATCCTTTTGCAGAAATGACTGCTTCAATGCGGCGTGGCATGGAGGCAATATGCCGGTGGCACTGCTCAGGTGTTATGGAGGCCCAGGATGCTTTGATAGCGGTCTTAAGCTCATCCAGAGTGTTGGGTCTTGCGTCTCTCAACTTTTTCTTCACAATATCCCACAGATTCTCTATGGGGTTCAGGTCAGGAGAGTTGGCAGGCCAATTGAGCACAGTAATACCATGATCAGTAAACCATTTACCAGTGGTTTTGGCACTGTGAGCAGGTTCCAGGTCGTGCTGAAAAATTAAATCTTCATCTCCATAAAGCTTTTCAGCAGATGGAAGCATGAAGTGCTCCAAAATCTCCTGATAGCTAGCTGCATTGACCCTGCCCTTGATAAAACACAGTGGACCAACACCAGCAGCTGACATGGCACCCCAGACCATCACTGACTGTGGGTACTTGACACTGGACTTCAGGCATTTTGACATTTCCCTCTCTCCAGTCTTCCTCCAGACTCTGGCACCTTGATTTCCGAATGACATGCAAAAGTTGCTTTCATCTGAAAAAAGTACTTTGGACCACTGAGCAACAGTCCAGTGTTGCTTCTCTGTAGCCCAGGTTGGGCGCTTCTGCCGCTGTTTCTTGTTCAAAAGTGGGTTCATGCTTCCATCTGCTGAAAAGCTTTATGGAGATGAAGATTTCATTTTTCAGCACGGCCTGGCACCTGCTCACAGTGCCAAAACCACTGGTAAATAGTTTACTGACCATGGTATTACTGTGCTCAATTGGCTTGCCAACTCTCCTGACCTGAACCCCATAGATAATCTGTGGGATATTGTGAAGAGAAAGTTGACAGACGCAAGACCCAACACTCTGGATGAGCTTAAGGCCGCTATTGAAGTATCCTGAGCCTCCATAACACCTGAGCAGTGCCACAGGCTGATTGCCTCCATGCCACGCCGAATTGATGCAGTCATTTTTGCAAAAGGATTCCCGACCAAGTATTGAGTGCATAACTGAACATAATTATTTGCAGGTTGACTTTTTTTTTGTTTTAAAAACACTTTTCTTTTATTGGTCGGATGAAATATGCTAATTTTTTGAGATAGGAAATTTGGGTTTTTATGAGCTGTATGCCAAAATCATCAGTAAGAAAAACAATAAAAGGCTTGAACTACTTCAATTGTGTGTAATGAATCTAAAATGTATGAAAGTCTAATGTTTATCAGCACATTAAAGAAAATAATGAACTTTATCACAATATGCTAATTTTTTTAAAAGATCCTGTATATGTCTTTTTTTCTTTGAGTGACATCATCATAAGTGGAGTCTGTTACGCATGTGAACGCATTTTCTTGAAAATATACAGACAAACGCACTTATAGGTATCTTCAAGGTGCTTAATCCCCTTGTCCCCAATTGAGCAGTGGAGCATTTTACATTATTTGCTACTGGCAGAGGGACAGTTTCTCCTCAGTGCAACTCTGGCATCGTGCAGTCTGTCCCCTAGCAGCTCCCATCTCTGTATGTCTTGTGACAGGCAAGGTGATGGGCCGCATGGTGTGACTACACAGAAGAGAGGTGTGAGGAGGACCGGGGGTGGGGAGGGGGGGCACTATGGGTTACTGCACTAGGTGACGCCAACCCTAGTGATGCCTTTGCCATCAGTTAGCTATAATATACTCATCCCTGATACCTCACCGTACCCTACCTACTGGATACTGGTTTTAGGGATATGATGGCCATGACCTCCTCACTCACATAACTAAAATTCTACCCTCCTACCTGATCTCCCTATCTGGCACTTAATTGTGTTAACATTCAGATTAGTGGTTGACAGTTTGCCCAGGTTCTGTGATAGGTGTGTGCAAGGTGATTTCTCAGGTTGGATGGAACACTGCAATGCAATTCAGATTAGTTAATGCAAATGAGTCACCACTTTCAGCAGGTCACAGGCAAGTTCTTCATTGCAAACATTACCATGAAGAGCTTAAGTATTCTGGATGGATTGACGAAAGCTGATTTCATGGTAGGTAAACTGTGTAATAGGAGGATGTGTCCTGTGTCTACTTTGTGGACTGCAAAGTGTATCTTCTCTAATTTCCCTGGGAAAGTGTCACAGTATGTCATAACTCATTTCCTGCAGCTTACTGTTTGTGTGGGAAAAGTTGTGGGCTTATCTTTAGGTCATTTCCCAACACTCATACTGTTCAGGAAGGCTGAAAAATGGCATTAAATTTGCTGTAATTTCATAGGGAATGTTCCCATATAAAGCTATCTGTTTTCTACCACCTTCACTAAAATCACCATATAAGTAACATTATTTAGGCACTTTGTGATTGGATATGGCCCTCTCCATGGCACCTGTGGTATTTAAGTGCTGCGTATTAAGTATAACATATGCTTTTGACTCACATTCTATGTCTGCCCTGTGGGCTGGTGTTTGGTATCTCTAAGGCTCTGTTCACATCTAGAATCGAATCGAAATTGCAAACGCAAGTGTTTTGTGATTTTTTTGCACAACTTTTTACCCTCCTGGTGCTCCACTGCACGCTACGATTTTGTGCAAAGTGCTTTTGCAGAGCTATTCCATTTTTTCACTTCCTGACGTCAATCAGAAATTTGACCTGGAAAAGAATACATACAATGTATTTATTCTTAAAAACGCAAACACAATCGCCGCATAAAGAGACTCTGTGAGCATTTAGCGCTCTTCCTATACCTTCCATTAAAGCAAAATCGCCTCAAAAATAGTACAGGCATCTCTTTGCGGAGCGCAAAGCGGATAAAACGTGCTGATCTGAACCTTCTCATAGAGATTAAATGCACAAGCGTTTTGTGGGCAATTTTGAAAATCGCCTGCGCTTGAAAAAAGGCCAAAAACGCCCTAGATGTGAACAAGCCCTAAAAGCCTTCAATACACTGGATCACCAAAAGACAACTAATTATGTTACTTGGTATAATCCATGTGTCATATACTATATCAAGTGTTCTCAATCCAAATCTGAAGTCAAGTGTTTCCTCAGAGATCAGGATATGAAGTTATGTGCATAGACATGATAAGATGCATTCTCTTGTTCTACAAATAATGTCTACAACATTACTATACTTAACTAAATTCTGGCTTGTAGTTCTATGATATTACAAAATCTTACTTTTATTTTGCAACAATAACCATAGTTACACATAGTTCACCTGAATCCTCATTTAATAGACATGTTCACTTCAAAAGTGCTTTGGTCAATTGCTTTTGCATTTGTAGTCATTGTTGGTCATTGCAGAACCATCAGCAGTTGTTGATCATTCTGGGGTTTCACCAGGCTTGATATCTTGTTTCCATAGCAGAAATGTCCTGGTGGAGCCTCCCCATGTTTATCATTGACATCAGCCTGATTTGTTGGGTAGAAGACTACCGGTTAGAATGTAAGAAATTCATTTCCAGGGACATTTTGCAACCAAGTTGCTGGTATGCTGTTAGCATGTTGTTTTTTGATAGTTTTCACCTCACTGGTTGCCCAGAACGTTTTGCCCAACTAGCAAAAATGCACCCCAAGCAGCAAGTTAAAGGGACTCCGAGCTCATCTTAAAAATGAAAATTGTACTCACCCGGGGCTTTCTCCAGCCCAGAACTGGTCGGGAGGTCCCACGACGGCGTCCTGGCTCCTCTCCTAGTCCCCGCTCCGGAATGGCTGACCGGCGGCAGCCCGGGCGACACTCGGCCGAGTGTCGGGCTTCATCTTCCGTGTATGACGCGGGTGACGTCACATACCAGCCACCTTGCGTCATCACGGCGGCCGGCGTGAAAGTACTGCGCATGCGCGATTAAAACACGCATGCGCCGTACTGCCACGCCGGCCGCCGTGATGACGCGAGGCGGCCGGCATGTGACGTCAGCTGCGTCATACACGGAAGATGAAGCCCGACACTCGGCCGAGTGTCGCCCGGGCTGCCGCCGGTCAGCCATTCCGGAGCGGGGACTAGGAGAGGAGCCAGGACGCCGTCGTGGGACCTCCCGACCAGCACTGGGCTGGAGAAAGCCCCGGGTGAGTACTATTTTGCATTTTTTGTTGAGCTCGGAGTCCCTTTAAAGTGGGTTGAGATTGGCTCTGAACCATACAGCAAATCCCAGATTGCAGGACTAACAAAAAAAAATTTCCATACAGTTAAGCATCTGTTTTAATCTTTTGAAACATGTCCTTCAGATACTGAAAAATAATTTCCATTGCAATCCATTGCAACAACAACATGAATCTCAGTTTAATATAAAGTGGTGGAAGGTACACTTTCTGTGGATCAATACATGATTTATGTTTCACTTTCTACTGGCCAACAGTTTGCTCAGGTCAGGGCGACCATTCCTTTGCTGTGTAATGGTTGCTGTCATCATGACTGTTTCACAGGTACAGAGAACACATATGTTTTGCATATCCCAATTGCAGGCCATGAAGTGCCACAACCTTCAGGTCACCCCAAACATTCCAGAGGTGTTCTTAATAGTTAATCACTTTTAAAATGACCCCCTATGTGTCTTTCATTCCCACAGCATGAGCAAGAGGAACAGGTTTGGCATTACCATTGTGCAGCAATATACAGCTTTCCATCTAGCTTTTCTCGGGTCTATGAAGATTCTCAACTTCTCTGGCATGTATTTGCAGCCTAACTTCAGCATTAGACTATTCACATCAGTACATAAGCTAATGTCATTTTCAGTGTGTGATATGCTGCTAACTTTGTGTGATGGTCATGAAAGTGTGAAATTGTTGTGCCCTTTGTAGCAATTTCCACTCCTATAGTCTGAAGGCTAACATCCAAGTGATGGTCTTTTGGTTCATGCCTAACCATGCATGCATTTTATTCCTTTTTGTGTTAAGCCAATGTAACAAACCTCACAGCCATACCTCCCAACATTTTGAGATAAGAAAAAGGGACACTTAAGCCATGCCCCTGCCACACCCCTAACCACGCCCCTGACACACCCCTAGTCACACATAATATAATGGATTTCATAAGAAAAATATGTTATTTTATAATTCAAACCACACTGGTCCTTTCTATCCTGGTTCATTAAAATTAACACTTGAGTATAAGTAATATATCAATTTAAAGGATGGGATTTAGTTTGGAGTAAATTAAACACATTTTCCGTTAGATAAAATAGATATTTATACAGATCTGTACATGAGTCCTGAAAGAGGGACACATGAAGAGGAAAGAGGGACAGGGTCCTCAAAGAGGGCCAGTTGGGAGATATGCTCACAGCAGATATGAGGTGCAGCTCCCACCCAGTAAGAGCACTGTTGCTATCAGGCTCATTAGCATGTGACATTCTGCCCACCAGTGCTGTACCTTCCAGAGCACAAGGACCACTGTAGTAGTAAATCCCTCAAGGGGTGAGGCTACAATAAAACTCCCCCCCCCCCCCCCACCACCACCACCACAACCACCAAGAGGGAAAAAAAAAAAAAGATAAAAAGGGGAGTTTGCTGATTTTTACACAAAGCTTAAAGGGATACTGTAGGGGGGTCGGGGGAAAATGAGTTGAAGTTACCCGGGGCTTCTAATGGTCCCCCGCAGACATCCTGTGCCTGCACAGCCACTTACCGATGCTCCGGCCCGCCTCCGGTTCACTTCTGGAATTTCAGACTTTAAAGTCTGAAAACCATTGCACCTGCGTTGCCGTGTCCTCTCTTCCCCTGGTGTCACCAGGACCGCACGGCGCAGGCACAGACCATACTGGGCCTGCGCAGTACGCTCCTGGTGACATCAGCGGGACACGGCAATGCAGGCGCAGTGGTTTTCAGACTTTAAAGTCTGAAATTCCAGAAGTGAACCGGAAGCAGGGCCGGAGCATTGGGGAGTGGCTGCGCGGGCACAGGATGTCTGTGGGGGACCATTAGAAGCCCCGGGTAACTTCAACTAATTTTCCCCCGACCCCCCTACAGTATCCCTTTAAGTGTTATAAATGTTGCTTTAAAATCTGGATGTGACAAGTCAGATTTGGAATCAGCACAGTCATATTTCATGTAAGTTTTATTCACAATACCAAAAACTTTGTTTTCCAGTGTAATGTTTATCTATTTATTTAATTTTAAAAATATATTTTTTTTAATTTTTGTACAACTATTAAAGCTTGCTTACATCTTTATAGCCAGACCTCTGAAAATAGAAAGTACACTATAAATATTTCTAATTACCGGTATGTAGTAATGGTGTACAATTTTATACATTTATACATTTTTTTTAAGTACTACTGAAATATACCTACTTTTCAGATATTTTTTAGATCCTAAACTGACTTTAGGTCATCTGCCGCTAGCGAAGTGGAACAAATTATGGATCGGTCCCTTGTGACAAGCAAATGCTGCAACTTGCAGTTTCTTAGACAACTTAATGGGCCAACATAGCAGTTCTCAGTGCTTTCAAACCTCGCAGGCTTCTTATTCAAGTCTCATCTCCAATGAAAAAAGCAAATCTACTAGTTTTCCCCTATGCTGTTAATCCCAGTGGGACGCTAACAAGAGAATCAACACTATCTGCCACTCCAAGCACAGAGAAAGGCCCTTAGATGGAAAGACACCAGGGTGTTATTATGTGACATTGTAAGTTACTATTTTATATATAGCAGCACAATTATAAAGGAGTCTCAGAATGTGGCAATAAAACGTACATCAACTGTATTCCAAACGTAAACCCACGGAGTTCCATAAAGAGGTAACACTCACCAGTACAATATGAGACATAAGATTGCTCCCAGATGGCACTGAATAGGAAAATACTGTGCCTTATTAAAACTAAAAATAAATCACTGACATACACAAATCACATCCATCTACTGTATGGAAAAAGTGATCAGATTGCCATAAAATAAACTGCTAGCAAAAAGAATACCAGTCTTCAGAGTGCTCTAAAAGTGAACGAACGTGTACATTTTCAACATGTTACTTTAATTATCTGTCTTAATTTATGCCAGCCATTCATGTGACTCGATTGTTTGAGCAGACTTCACAAACAGATTTTTTCCCCTTAACCATTTGTTGCTGTTTGTGGGTTTCCTTCCTTTTTACACATATTAGAGATGATCAATAAAAACATAAAATCTAACAAGAATCTTTTAGAGTTTGAAATATGTCTACTCTTGATTTTTTCCAAGTGAACATTGACCTGGAATATCCACTCTTTAGCTGAAAGTTTCATTAATGGAGAGAAAGGGGAGTCGGAGCAGGCAGACTTGTGTATGATCAGCGGCTGCACCGATGTATCAGAATCAGAATCTTTATTATCGCCAAGCACGACTGGGTCATGCCCGGAATTGGGCTTGGCACGTACAGGGTACTGATACAGGATATAGATACAGATACAGGACAAAACAAGCAGTCAGAAAATAACACATTTGCAGAGAGAGACAATGTAGCATAAGTTACAACACAAAAAAACACCCAAAAAAACAACCAAAAGAAAGTCAAAAGAAAGTCGGCTTGAGCTAGAGCGCCGTCTATCTATGTGTAGAGTGCCGCAGTGCCGGCATGGTGTTTGGTGTGGGGATGGGCAGTTACGTGGAGAGAGTTCAGAAGGTTGACAGCCGAGGGAAAGAAACTGTTTTTATGCCTTGAGGTCTTGGTGAAGATGGACCGGAACCAGAGTCTCCGGCTCGAGGGGAGCTGACTAAAGAAGCGATGGCCTGGGTGTGAGGGGTCGCTGGTGATCTTTAATGCTCTGGAGTACAGCCTGGAATGGTAAAGGAGGTCCAGAGAGGGAAGGGATCTCCCGATGATCCTCTCCGCTGATCTGATGACCCTCTGCAGTTTGAGTCTGTCGCTGGCAGAGGAGCTGGCGTACCAAACCAGGATGGAAGAGCATAGGACAGATTCAATTGTAGCAGAGTAGAAGTTTTTGGGCCATGCCAAACTTTTTTAGTTGGCGGAGAAAGAAAAGTCTCTGTTGGGCTTTCCTCTGTGTAGAGGCAGTGTTGGCCTTCCACTTCAGGTCATTAGAGATGGTTGTGCCCAGAAGGCGGACGCTGGGGACTCTTTCCACCTCCTTGCCATCGATGCAGATTGGGGGCGGGGTGGAGGCGCATCTCCTGAAATCAACAATCATCTCCACAGTTTTCACTGTGTTTAGGACCAATCAGTTCTCTCTGCACCAGTGACAGACACCTTCAACCTGGTGGCGGTACTCTTTCCCATCATTATTGGTGATGAGACCAAAAATGGTCGTGTCGTCAGCGAATTTGATTACTTTTACCGAGTCTGACATGGATTTGCAGTTATTTGTATACAAAGAGAGCAGAAACGGCGACAGAACACAGCCTTGTGGGGCCGATGTACTGCATAAATACAGAGCTCGTGTCAAGAGAGGTTATTTGATTATTTGGTTATATTTCTTCCAATGTTTGGTTTAACACTGCAAATTACAAGTTCAGGCAAAACAATTAATATCAGGTAGATATCAAACATTCACTTGAGCTACCAAGTATATACCAATAAATAGCCAGCATTAGACACTAGAGAATTCACACATTTTGAATGTATTTTGTAAGTTCAGAGTGTGGTAAAGGTTTACTCAGACTGGTAACCTCCAAAGGCATCCAGGTCATCACAGATAAGCTTCCTGCTCTCTGTTCAGAAACAGGAAAGTAACCCCTCTTTCCAGAGCTGGGACAAGGTCCTCCAGAACCCAAGACTGAGACACCAAAGTGTGCCCCTCCATCCCTCACACCTCAGCCATCACACACTGATTGCTATTAGACTAAGAGGCGCCCCAGGGCCCCCAACACCTTAATCTCTAGTTATCTGGCTTGCAGTCAGTGCCATGTATCCAATTTTCTTATTTCTCTCTGCTTCAAACACAATAGGGGAATGATAGCTAAGTGAGTTGTGTGCCCCCTTCTACACTGCGCCCTGAGGCTGAATCCTCTCTCGCCTCTGCCTCGGCCCTGCTTCTTACAAACTAGAAAATGAATGTGGTAAAGATTTACACAAATAAGACACTAGAGAACTCTCACAAGTGTGAAATATTTATTTCTAACACACAGACTCTCTTTAGATGCATACACACTTTTGACTGATGTTGCCCATCAGGGAGCAGGACCTGATCCATAATCCATGGACAATGCTGGGCCAGACTGTATGCAGATGCAAAGTCAGCTGTATAGCTCAATACATGTTCTGTTGCTATGCAAGAGGGGGATGGAGGGAGGGGTAGAGGGACGAGGGAGTGGAGCGTACGTGAAATCACATGGCAGCAGGGAGAGCGGTGTGCACAATGAAATGGGCCATCGCACGGCCAAGTTGATTCACCGGGCAGATTACTTGCGGGATGGTGGTAGTTGGCTGATGTACACATGCCTGATTATTGACTGAAGCGGTCCTTATCGTACACCTCAACTGACTTTAGTCATTGATGTATGTACATAGCTTTACACAACAGAGACCTGATACAGTCACATTTTACTCAAACAGAGCACCTAATTAGAAAAGAACACAACCCTGATGTTGTTTATATGTATGTACTTTTTGTTAACTTTTTAATATACTGTATCTTTGTGACATGGAGTTATTTGACTCTCCCCAATCAGATCATAGCTTTGTCTTCCAATAAACAAGTACACATTTCTCTCTCCCCATCACAAATGTTCTTACTGCTAGAACTTGTAAACTAGGCAGAAAACAAGACAGCACACTAATATAGGGCAGGTCTTATTTTTGAATGCCTGCTGGGGTTGGTTCCTGGTAACATTGCTTGAATACTGCCCAGTTTGGTTTGAGGACTGTTCAGCTGAAATGGCCTATACATTTTGGTGGTAGCAGATCCCAAATCCAAACCCTACTGAAATCAAAGGGGATCAAGTGAGCAATCACAGCAGTCCTACCCACTTGGCTGATATGGTCTCAGCACCATATAGGCACTTTCCAAGCTTTCTATTATTAAAGGGCAGATCTTCAGAAGAAAACAATAGCCCTTATTGGCCACTTTGTTACCAGGTACATTTCTGACAATATGGGGCTATATTTAACTTTGAAAGTCACCAATCATGGTTGAAGTTTAGCGTCACCAGCCCAGCGGTCATCATTGATTCTGGCATTCAAGCCTTAGGTGGCCACACACGATACAAAAAATGATCAGATTTTACGGCAATTCGATAAAAACGATTGAATCTCCCGAAAAAAACAAAACTTTTTTTTTCATTCGACTGCAAAATCTGATTGGATTTCCTGTTTTTTTTCGATTTTTATCGATCTGGAATGCCAGATATTTTTCTTCAATCTTCCTAAAGATTGTATGGTGTGTGTTAGATTGTCAATTTATTATTATACACACCCTAGCAGTTTTCTCAGAGTTTCCGATCATTTTTATCATAATTGGGGAAAAAATGAACATATGTGTGTGGTACATTAGTCACATTTTTGAAATGTTACAATCAGTCAGAAAAATTGATTGCAATTCTTTAATTGAACAGATATTTAAAAAATTGTATGGTGTGTGGCCACCTTTAGCATAAAGTTTAAACAAACTGCCCCCCCCCCCCAAAAAAAAGAAAAAAAAGTACCTAAAGACCTGATTGATAGCAGTCATCACCCTGAGGCATCCATTTAATATGGTCATGGACAATTTCAGCAAAGGACGGCTCGCCCTGCTCCTGCTGAAACTCCCTGACAGCATTAAATACTATTTCCCCTCTCCAAGTTGTAGCAACTTGGAGGGATGCGTGATTTGGGTACTGGCTATTGTTGGTGGCTGCATTACTTTTTTTTTGCTCATTTGTGTGGCCTGCTGAAACTCCTTGTCCCCAACTTAGTCACACAGTGCCAAAATTAGCTGCTTCACTCCCTGCAGGCTCTGATGTGGTTGCTGTTTCTGCAACCTACCTTTGAGAGACTTAAATCAAATTACCTATCCTGATCCCATTACCCAGATCCACTGCACTTTGGCTCCTGGTTTTTCTTCTGTTTCCCAGTTGGTCCTTCCGCCTCTTCACCAGTGGAAAGTATTGCTACGTACAACTCTCAAGATCTCATTAGTACAGGATTTACCTACCGAGTGACATACAATACAATACAATAACATTTCTATAGCGCTTTTCTCCCATAGGACTCAAAGCGCTTAGGCTCTCTCAGATTCAGTAATTGGTAGTAGGATTAGGTATTCACACAACAAAAGTTATAATTCTGCAAATGCCAAACTGAACAGATGGGTTTTCAGTCTGGATTTAAACACGGCCAGGGATGGAGCTGTCCTGATCTGTTGAGGTAGGGAGTTCCAAGACGTAGGGGCAGCATGACAGAAGGCTCTGGGACCAAAAGTTTCCAAGTGGACTCTGGGTATGACTAGATTATTAGAACCTGTGGATCTGAGAATGCGGGGATTGCTACGCAGCTGCAACATTTCTTTCATGTATCCAGGGCCCAGATTACTCAGCGATTTAAATGTCAGTAGGCCGATCTTGAATAAGACCCTCCATTCTATAGGACATGATCCTTTGCTGACTATTCTTGTTGTATAAGAAATGAGAGGAAAATCAAAGGTGTTCCTGCCTGGTCATCATGGCTTGACATATGTCACATAAATGATGCTATAATAATACACCCTTTATCTGAATTTCTTTAACACGGTTATTTTATATATAATGAATGTCTATAGAATGGACTACTTTGTTCTTTGCATGTCCTTTCTTTTGTTTGGTTAAGAAAACTGACACGACTGTAATGAAGACAGAACAAATCAGTAAAGACAGATGCCGCCCATGCTGTTAAGCCTGGTATTGGTTACATATCAAATGCTGCCTGGTGGTTCCAGTTTAATTTACAACTTCCAAAGAGAAGACGGCCCCCAGTGGCATAAAATCCATAACTCATCTTAAAACATGATCACTGGTAAAACGTACAGAAACATCAGTGGCGTTGACTTTGCTCCCCTTTCTATCTTATGTGCAAACATAGGCGGATCTCATCCCAACCTTGAATTTTTGATCGCAGTATATTTTATTCATTACATGTAGAACAAGCAATCGGTTTAATTTCAACTGAAGGTATATATATAAATTATATCAAGCTACTGCAGTTAAAGGGGATGACTCATCAATATGTGTAAATTGTTTATAAGCTTGCAGATCTTCTCATCTGACTGTGTATTTGAAGGAAAAAAAAGTTCAATACTGTTCGGAGTAACATGTACACGGTTTAGTAAATCACAATTAGATTTGTTTTTGTAACTGCTTTCAATAACTGTCACCAGAAGCAGTCATTGATGATAGCTAAGAAACAATCATTGTGTAGACTGCACAGTGATAGGATGAGTGCGAGACATCCTGCTGTGTGGAGAGTGAGGCTCCCTTCCCGCTATGTCCGTTGCATAGCATGACAATGAACTGTATCATTGCATCACAGTGCAATCCTAGCAACACCCCAGGCTACACCACAACTCTCTTTTGTGGGGTACCATTTTGCATCACAGTATAAAAGAGATACAAAAAAATTGTATGTTTTATTTACATAATTTGTAATCCACAAAACAGTCACTCACAGCTAGTCCTATGATTTTTTTTATATTGTAATGTCATTGTATATAATTAAGTGATATATTCTTCTCAATTAATCTGAGGGCCCGCCTCCCCTTCCAACCTCCTTTCCCACTCTAAAATTGGCATTAAAAAAATAATAGATTTATACATACCTGGGGCTTCCTCCAGCCCCATCCGCATGGATCGCTCCCACGCAGCTGCCCTCAGCCGTCTCTATCGCTGGTACCGGGTCCCGTCACTTTGACCAGTCAAGGACAGTCGACACAAGTGCAGTGCACTCCCTCCGTACTGCGCAGGCGCATGAGGGACGGAGGGAGTCACTGTGCATGCAGAAAACTGGCCATGCCTGGCCGAAGTTACGAGACCCAGTACCGGCAATAGAGACAACTGAGGATGGCAGCATGGGAGCGATCCATGTGGATTGGGCTGGAGGAAGCCCCAGGTATGTATAAATCTATTATTTTAAATCATCTCTGAGTCTCTTTAAAGTGGTCTGAAACTCTGTCATTCAATAAAAATGTGTTTTCCTACTTTTTACTACCCATTCAGTTAGCATATTTGCTTTTGTGGACAAGTAATATTGTCTGTTTAAAAATTACAAGTACAGTTTATCTGCTCTGAAAGCTGCCATTGCATTTTATTCAAGCTGCTTTTTATTATATATTAAAATCTTCTAGTGAGCTGTTCTGAACTATGTGCATGCTAAAAGCATAGAAAGCTTCACAGAGAGCTCATTTTTAGTTGTTAGACACCATGCAACAACTAAGGAATGTAAACAAAAGGTACTGTTATCTCGATCCTAAGCTGAAGGGGCTTTCCATGGCAGGACAAAGTGTTGTGTTTAAATGTTTGAATGCTGTTCTGCTACAATTTTTGTTTGTGCTAGTAGGTTTAAGGCTGTAAAGAATCCTTTAGAGAAAAGAAGAAATGTTGAGTTTCAGACCACTGTAAAGCGGGATTGTCAGCCATAAAATCCAGCCCGGATTTACCTCACAGGAGTCTATAGGCACAGATGTCCTGGCAACTTAGACTTCCCCCACCTTGAACCTACAACCCCCACCAAACTGCGCCGCAAGTGTGCTGGCTATCCCAGCTGTCACTTCTCCCTTACTTCCCTTGCCCGTCATAGGTAGCTACAGGTGCCCCTTAGTATTAGGTAGCCAGAACTAAGGTAAATATTAAGAATCCAGAGGTGGTCCTGACTGAAGGGAGATCTTGTCAGTGGAATGCCAAGAGCAGAGTGAGTAACCTCTCATTTACACACTCAACAGGACTCTGCATAGGGAAGATGGGAGGGAGGCGCTCCGAACGGGGAAGTGAGACGCCTTTCCATCATCAGGCACCTGTAGGCACATGCTTATAGTGCCTCATGGTGAATCTGGCTCTGCATAAAATCAAATTCCATTTACTCACTGTTCTGTGTTTATTATGTAGTCTTCATGCAGTCTGTATTGCAAGCATTCCAATATAATCATAAATGTGTATGTAATGAATCTTATCTCAATCAACCTGGCTCTATTCTGGTACATTGCCGGGGAGAGTGAAGCTTGTTATCTCCCATCCCACATTCCTGCTTCTCACTGATTGACTGAGGGCAGTTCAGTATGACAGGAGGCTGAGAAGGGAAATACACCTCACTCCTATGCAGAAGCTGCTGAAGTACAATCTATGCTGTGCTCACATATATTTACAAAGCAAACTAAATATGACAATGCAGTTCTGTAAACACCATTTCAGGCTGAAGAAAAAAAGAGTAATGGAGAAAATGGCATCAGGATTGGCTTCAGTCAGAGGCAGTAAAGATGGAAAATGTCTAGAACAGTATTCTCTTTATTTACTATATAACATTCACTGAGATCAAAACGTGGACAGTACACTACATATGATATGTAAGTAGAACAAGTATTTAACTACTATCCTGGGATAGTATAGCTGTCCTGCCTGGTTTAAATAGAGTTAAAGATAGCACCCTCTGCTTCCTTTTCAGTTCAGCCTTATTTTAGGATGGCAGAAGCACATGCAAAGTGAAGTGTGGATTCCAGGAATATGCCTACAAAGACGCACAGAAAAGTAGTTATGCTCTCATGAAGGATGGAATGCGTTAAAAATGGCATGTAATGATGAACCACGGTTCTCAAATATCATGGTCGGAAATTCACTACACTCTTGTGGCACTTAGATCACCTAAAATACAACATCTGCTGTGAACCATAAAAGGGTACATTCCTGGATTCAGTACATGTGTGCAGCTTCAAGCCTCTCCTGAACTCTCTAACACCTTGTGTGCTTTAAAAGTTGAGCTGTGCTGGTATAGATTTGGATACAAAATATTATTTTTTCTTGACTTTGATCAAAATGCTTTTTAAAGGTTTTATTTTATTCATTTATCCAGTTTAAAGCTAAGTAATAGACTGTTTATATTAAATTATATATTGTTAATCAGCAATATAAGAAATTCTGGAAAGAATAGTGCATTTATGTTCCACCTGCTGGTTTGATTTGACAGCTTGTACAAGTGCAAAAACTATTAGTTTTACTGATGTGTGTTAATAATAAATAAGTTAAAATTATCAAGAAAAAATAAGGAAATCATGTGCCTTTTGAGAGTAAGCTGAGTGTCCTTTCACACTAAATCAGTGGCTGTCAGTTGTAACACGTGCATGAAATAAAGGAGCGAGGAAAAAGGGTGCGGGTGGATAACAAATTTGTTATAAACTATAAAGATCATTTTCAACTGGGCGCAAAGTGAAGCCAAAAACTTGTAAATGATAAGTATCCATAAGGTCTATCCCTAAGACCCCCCTTGGTGGTGTCTAACCCTAACAGCAGGAAAAAAGAGCACAGGACGAGGGTGGGCGAAAAGGGCTGCGCCATAGACTTTAATGCAATTATCGTTAATACGGCGAAAAAAGCAGAAAAAAGGGTGCCAAAACAAATATCATAAACAACATGAGAACATTATAGTTTTTGAAGTAGTTATCATTTTGGAAGCTTGCAACATTATAGTTTTTGTCACATTATTTCATTTATATGTACAGTTATCAAATATATTATCATTTCTACGTGTTAAAGGGTGTTTCTGCAGAGGGAGTGGTTAGGGTTAGGCAACACCAGGGGAGTGGTTAGGGTTAGGCACCACCCAGGCGGCTTTTCGTTTTAGACAACACTGAGGGGGGGGGGGGTTAGGCACCACCAGGGGGTAATTAGGGTTAGGTACCACCGGGGGGGGGGGGGGTAATTAGGGTTAGGCACCATCAGGGGAGTGGTTAGTTTTAGGCACCACCAGGGGAGGGTTCTGTGTGAGAGTAGGGTTGGGTTAAGCTGTATGTTGAAATATTTAATGATTTTTAACGTTAATATTTTTTCATTATTATTTCCCGTCTGTAACTACAATGGTATTTATCGTTTACCAAGTTTGACAATTATGTTCATCGTTATCAGATTTTGTTATCCACCTGCGCCATTTTGTTATCAAGCCAAACCCTTTTTTCACTGCACCCTTTTTTCATGCATGTCCCCCTGGTGGTGCCTAGCCCTAAGACCCCTCTGTTGGTGTCTAACCCTAAAATCCCCTTTCCCAATGCCCTTTCAAATGTAGAAACGAGAATATATTTATAATGTAAAATGTGTGCATGCAAACAAAATAATATGACAAAAACTATAATGTTGCAAGTTTTATAACCATAATCTATATATATAATAGAGTAAGTGCCTCAACCTTCAAACAAGAAGAAGAAGTAGCGCCCTGCCCCCAGGGCCGGTCCAAGCGAGAAGAAGGGGCTGGTCCAAGCAAGTAGAAGAAGTAGTGTCATATCAAACCAAGGGCAAAGAGGGATAATTTGCATATTCAGTAGCAGTGCATTGTGGGTAACCACAAATGTTCACTTATAGCAGAATTATTGCAGATTTGCTTCTGTTTTAAGAAGGAAAATTACACTAAGCTTTGTTTTTTTTAGTAGGAGGGATTTTTGGTCCATTTTATCTCCCTATACATTCTTAGTAGTTTGGGTCACCCTGAGCTGCTTGGTTACTCTGTTGTACTGGTCCAAACCCAATCTCATACAGCTTTATCAATTCCTGCTATATACTGATGAGAACCAATGGTCTGAAATAGGCTGTCACATGTGGTTTTGATATGGCTGTGTAAAACTTAAAGCTATAAGCTTACTTGGCTTACTAAGAGTAAAAAGGAATTATTTGCATATTTAGTAGTGGTGCATTGTTGGTTGTTACAAATGTTCACTTATAGCTGAATTATTGCAGATTTTCTTCTGTTTTGAAGGACTTCCGAGGCCAAAATCTGCCCCCAAAATGTAAAAAAAGTTAACTACCTGCATGACTTTGTAAGGCACGGAGGACGCAGTCTGTGCCCTCCGTGTCGTTCTGCCTGGTCCCCTCTGCTCAATAGCCCCCCGAAAGACTGTGACCCCACGGTCCGGGTCGGTATCTGCAGCCTGCATAAAGATGGCCGCCGGAGCTGGCCACGGCTGCGCAGTCCGCATAGTCGCTACTGCGGCTGCGCAGCTCTAGGGCCAACCCTCCGATCCACGCTGCCTGTTACGTGTATCGGGGGTTGCAGATACCAACCCGGACCGTGGAGTCACAGCCTTTCGGGGGGCTATTGAGCAGAGGGGACCAGGCGGAACGGCATGGAAAGCACGGACGGTTTCCTCCTTGCCTTACAAAGTCATGCAGGTAGTTAACTTTTTTATGATTTGGGGGCAGATTTTGGCCTCAGAAGTCCTTTAAGAAGGCAAATTACACCAAGCTTTGATTTTTTAGTAGGAGGTCTTTTTGGTCCCTTTTATGCACCTATACATTCCGAGTGGTTTGGGTCACCCCGAGCTGCTTGGTTACTCTGTTGTGCTGGTCCAAGCCCTATCTCATACAGCTGTATCAATCTCTGCCATGTAGTGATGAGGAACAAAAGTCTGAAACAGCCTGTCACATGTGGGTTTGATATGGCTGTGTAAAATTTAAAGCAATAGGCTTGCTATACACCAGTGGTTCTGGATGCTTGCTTGGCTAACCAAGGGGAAAAAGGAATTATTTACATATTTAGTAGCAGTGCATTGTGGGTGACCACAAATGTTCACTTATAGCTGAATAATTGCATATTTCTTTCTGTTTTAGGAAGGCAAATTACACCAAGCTTTGCTTTTTTCAGTAGGAGGTCTTTTTGGTCCCTCTTATCCCCCTATACATTACGAGTGGTTTGGGTCACCCTGAGCTGCTTGGTTACTCTGTTGTACTGGTCCAAGCCCTATCTCATACAGCTGTGTCAATCCCTGCCATGTACTGATGAGGACCAAAAGTCTGAAACAGGCTGTCTACATGTGGGTTTGAAATGACTGTGTAAAATTTAAAGCTGTATGCTTGCTATACACCAGCGGCTCTGGATGCTTATTTGGCTTACCAAGGGGGAAAAGGGGTAATTTGCATATTTAGTAGCAGTGCATTGTGGGTAACCACAAATGTTCACTTATAGCTGAATTATTGCAGATTTCCTTCTGTTTTAAAAAGGCAAATTATACCAATACAGTGTGCGGCATTGCAGGAAGTGACGACAGTGGAACGCACGATGGAATACAGTAGAGGTGAGTCATCCCGGCCCACTGCCTCTTACTAATAGTGGTGGCTTCTACTGTGCTTAAGCAGGAGGGGGAGTGCACATGGGGGACCAACACCCCCCCTCCCCCCACACCACTTTGCCCAATACCCCCTTCCTGCCCTCTACCCTCTTATGCGGCGTATGCTACGCTGCGGGTCGGCTAGTATATTTTAAAAACTGTAATCATCTAATGTTGAAAACGATATTTATTGGACGCCCATTTTTCTGCTTTGGGCGTCGTATTAACAATATATGCATTAACACCCATGCGGCGCCCAAATCGTCCACTAGCCACCGGCGCCTTTTTTTCCTGCTATCGTTATAACAGTATGGACAACTGATGTGCAGCCCAGGCAAAGGTAATGTCCATGTTTCCCTATGGGTCAGTTCACATTATATGCGTTTTAGCTGAAAGATATTTCCCAATGTACTGCTATGGAACAATTGTTCAGCTAAAACACATCAGGAGTTTAGTGTACAGTGAAAAACAAGGTCAAAGGCTGCCCAGATACATCTTTCACTGTTTACCATAAGTGGATGTCTGGGGTGGGTACATTTTTAGGTCATGGGCCAAGGGATAAGGATACTGCATAGTATGTATATAATAGGTTCTTTATTAGCAAAAAACCTCCGGTGAAACCATCAGATGGAAATGAAAATATAAAATATGACTTGCACTACAGCAAATTTATAATTTTCTTTATTGTTAATATTTATTTATATAATATTGTCATTTTTTGAAGCACTTTGAAGAATACATCAAATAAACCATTATTATGTATTTTTACTGCCAACATCTTCCGTAGCATTGTACATATTACAAAACAAATAGTGGGAAACATAAACACATGAGAGGCTCAAAGCTCTGCACAAACAGGACATCCAGCAATACAAATACATACATACGTGAAGTGTGGTTCGAGATATCACCAATACTGGTGCACGTTCATATGATAAATTACATAAGAATAAGAAACACTAGGAGATCCCTGCACTTGCGAGCTCACAATCTACAGAGTAGTGGGTTGGAGACATTAGGGAAGGAAGCCGTGTCCCTAACTACTGCTCAGTGGAGTTGCACTCTATTATCTACCATTTATTTTCTGCAAGAGAACTAATTAAAGCGGACCCAAACCAAACATTTTTTTAATTCAAAATATTTAGTTGCACCACTCTGACACATACAAATATAAATAAACACTCCTTCAAGACTATGAGCATTTCAGTGCATGCTTTTCACCCTCCTCTTTTCATAACTAGGGTTATACAGGTGGCAGCTATTAGCAATTCCTCCTTTGCTGGACACCATCTACTCCACCAGTTTGCCGGATTCTGTCCCGGCAATTTGAAAGGAAGGGAGGGGTTTCTCCAATAAATGTAAAATATTTTATATTTGTCATCATGCGGCTGAAAAAAGGCTGCTATTTATTATTATGATTTAGAAAATAGATTTTATTACTGAAATCTTGTATTTTTAGTTTGGGTCCACTTTAACTCATCAGCATGTTTTGGAGATGTGTAAGAAAACTGCAGTACCCTGAGGAAACCCACACACAAACAGGGTTTATATGCAAGCTTCATGCAGACTATTAACAAATTCATTAAATAAAAGCATATATGCATAGTGGTACATTATACACCACTCCAAATTACTAAAATCTAAATAAAAGGGAACATACTAAGTGAATATGTGTTCACAACTTCCCAGTCATGGGCTATCATAGAACTACAGGGCCTACATTTAATGGAACTGCCACATACAGAAGGTCCTGTCTGTGTAACGAAAAATCCGCAACGCCGGATGGATTGCGGAAAAATGGTCACATCCAATCCGGCAAGCGGACTTTCCAATGCGGGATGCAGAAATTCGTCCGCATCCACTGCGCAAACCCATCTGAGCACTCTGCTCCAAACTCACCAGCATGCTGCTCACCAGGACTCTGCCATCTTGCCTCTAGGGGGCGGGCGCGCACGACAGACACGCCTTTATACTCTTAGAAAGCGTGTCAGCTGACCTGGAGATCAGCTGACATTTTAGCCTGCTCTGATTGGTTGCTGCCTGGGGCGGAGACTTCTCTCCCTGGCAGTATATAAGGAAGTGCTTTTCAGTCACACTTCGTCTGTGTTTGCGATACCCTGTGTCAGCACTCAGACCTAGTCAGCCTTGTCTCTGATATTGTGTTATATATTGGTTTATCGCCAATATATACACATATTATACTGTTTGATTTATTGTGTATGATTCTGTGCCTGTCTTGACTACTCTTCTGCTTCCTGATTTTGTACTTCGCCAGCCCGTACCGTTATCGACTATTGGCTTGGTTTCCGACTATTCTCTTGTCTCACGTTTCTGTACTGCAGCCGCCTGATCTGTTGCCGAACCTCATTTTGTCTGACCTTTCTCCCTTCAGTGGAACGTCTCCCACTGTAGGGTTTTATCAGAGGCTTGCCTCTTTGAGACGACCGCCACTAGCAAACCCTTGCTGCTAGAGGCCGAGACTCCTCCACTCCGTCCTTTGGAGGATCTCACACACAGGGTTCCCATTCAGAGGTAACCACACCTCTAAGGAATTACGGTGTGGTGGATATTTCCACAGACTTGAATGTACACTGTATATTATTATTGTTGTCTGCTGTTCCAGCTTGCTGAAGGTTTAATCTCTTTGCCCTATAGAGATACTCTATTGTACCCAGCACCCTCTTGCATACGATCAGGACCGGGCCGAGGCTTAGGCTGGAGAGGCTCCAGCCTCAGGGCGCAGTGTAGGAGGGAGCGCATAATTCATTCAGCTGTCATTCCTAATTGTGTTTGAAGCAGAAAGAAATAAGAAAAGAGGATACATGACAGTGACTGCAAGCCATATAAATAGATATTAAGGTGTTGGGGAGGTTGTGGGCCCTGTGGCGCCTTTTAGTCTAATAGCAATCAGTGTGTGATGGCTGGGGTGGGAGGGATGGAGGGGCGCACTTTGGTGTCTCAGCCTTGGGTGCTGGAGGACTTCGTCCCGTCTCTGCATACGATTGTATCGTGTCACGCTATACTTGCATTATTGGTGATTCTGCAGATCACCATATAATCAGGTATAGCATATGTATTATTGGTGATACTGCAGATCACCAATAATCAGAATAGCGGTGCTTGCTGACACCAATCGTTACAGTCTGCTGGTGAAATGGTCAGATGATTTTTAGGTCTGCAAATACTGCACAATCAAACTGCAGAGATAAAGAGACTGTAGAGATGCTGAGAATATGTATAAATAAAGCACCTATCTACACGTTACCACTTGGTACAATTATCCAACAACATAGCCTGATGTACCACTGCTATGCCCATGACACACAGCTATACCTGTCCTTCAAACCTGGTGAAACAGACCCTAAAATAAATTCTTGCTTAGCTGAGCTGCAGACGTGAATGAATGACAACTGGATGAAACTGAATGCTGACAAAACTGAGGTCCTTGTTGTCCAAAGCCAGTACTTAGCATCAAAATGTGAGAAAACGCGGAAAAGCCGCCGCATATGCCAAGAGCAAGGCGGCTGACTTCGCGTCCAACGCGGCGGTTTGCATGCAGCAGCATGCGCTTGGTGTGGCTGGGTCTGTTAGTGCACATAGGCAGATGGAGAGCTACGCGCGCGTGGGCCTGAACTCAGGACCTTTATACCAGCAGGGGAAGTGTCAGCTGATCAGGAAGATCAGCTGATTCCTGCAGGACTCATGATTGGCTGAATGGCTCGGGCGGGGCGGCAGAGTCCAGCAACTATATATTCTGCTGCTTGTCAGTTGCTGGTTGTCTGCCATTGCTAACACTTGCGTGAAGGCACTCAGACCATAGCTAGACCCGACAGTGTGCCAGAACCGGCTGGGAATCCACACTGAGTCAGATTCTTGATAGCTTAAAGTACTAATTGAATTGTATTATTTGTTAGACCAGTTCCAGGGTGTTGAGATCAAGGCCCTCACATCCAAGACTAGGGAACTGTATTATCATTTATGTTATACTCCAGTCTAGTTCCAGGGTGTGGATGATCACGGAACTCACACCCAAGACTAGGGAATTGTATTATCATTTATGTTATGCTCCAGACTAGTTCCAGGGTGTTGTGAATACGGACCTCACACCCCAGACTAGGTTGTGTTATTACTGTGTTACGTTAGCCCAGTCCAGGGCAAAACCTTACATATTAGCAGCAGGGCTTCCTGCATCCCAGCCTTGGTCCCTCGCTCAGGGGTCCACAGGCTACAGGAATATCACCCACCGCTCAGGGGTGAATTCCTCAGGAGTATAGGCCGCCAGCTCCTCTGGTGGTCTTTACTCAGAGTTATTACTGTTGCACCAAACACTTACACTCCCTCTGGTGTCTAGAGGTTAGACATATCTGATTATTGACGATTCCGCAGATCCTCAATAATCGGGTATATCTGTATTCTTGGGGATACTGCGGATCGCCAAGGATCAGGTTCTCTCTCTGGTTGCTGACACCGATCGTTACACAAAACTGCTCTATCCTATAACAACAACAATCAGGATTGGGAATTCAGACATAAACAGCACCGACATTGTGCGCAGCCTTGGTGTGCTAATTGATGGGGAATTGAGCTTCAGAAATCAAATTTTGTTTGTAGTCAAATCTTCCTATTTTCATCTGAAGAACATTGTAAAAATTAAACATCTGATTCCCCCAGAGGATCTTCCAACCCTAGTTCACGCCTTCATCACACCACAGCTGGACTACTGCAATGCCCTTTATGCAAGCCTTCCAAACAAGGACCTGTACCGCCTACAATTAGTGCAGAATGCTGCTGCCAGATTGCTAACAAAGCAGCCTCGCCATTGTCACATTACACCAATCCTTTGCTCACTGCACTGGCTACCTGTAAAATGAAGAATACCTTTCAAGATTGGACTTTTGACATTCAAATCCCTGTTGACATTCAAATCCTGGCACAATTTGGGCCCTGGAAACATGACGGACTTGCTAAAGCTGCACCACACTTCTCACAACCTCAGATCAGCAGGTTCCATAAACTTGGTCACTCCCAGAGTGCACCTCAAAACCTTTAGAGACAGAGCTTTCTGTCATGCTGTCCCTTCCATTTAGAACTCACTACCACAAGACAGCCCATTCCCTGGAGTTATTCAAATCCAGACTGAAAATCCACCCGTTTAGCCTGGCATTTCCGGACTTATAGAGTTCTTCCTCTGTACCACAATTTACCAATCAACCAATTTTTGGTCTGAACCATGCTTATTGCTTATGCGCTTTGAGTCCTACGGGAGAAAACCGCTTTACAAATGTTATTTGTTGTTGTTGTTGTTATCGTTCATCCATAAATCTCTACTACAGCATACACGTATGGGTAACACAACTGCCTGCATCATGCAGTTATCTATATTAGAATACCACCCTAAGCATGAATCAATGCCACACCAAAATCACCATGTATGCAGACTGTACCCATCACTATTAAAAAAAATAAAAATAAAGAAATCAGTGAAGACAGTTACAATGTAAGAAAAGTCAACACCACTCTAACCAAAAAATATAAACTTCATCCAACTCACCACATAATAATTAAATGTAAAATGCATACTATATCATTAAAAAGCAAAAAAATAAAAGTATGAAAGTTAATATGTATATATCTTCCAACACCATACCACTAGTGTTGGGCAAACACCTGGATGTTCGGGTTCGCGAACGTTCGCCGAACATGGCCGCGATGTTCGGGTGTTGCCGCCGAACTCCGAACATAATGGAAGTCAATGGGGACCCGAACTTTCGTGCTTTGTAAAGCTTCCTTACATGCTACATACCCCAAATTTGCAGGGTATGTGCACCTTGGGAGTGGGTACAAGAGGAAAAAAAATATTTGAAAAAGAGCTTATAGTTTTTGAGAAAATTGATTGTAAAGTTTCAAGGGAAAAAATGTCTTTTAAATGCGGAAAATGTCATTTTTCTTTGCACAGGTAACATGCTTTTTGTCGCCATGCAGTCAAAAATGTAATACAGATAAGAGGTTCTGTAAAAAGGGACCGGCAACGCTAACCCAGCAGCAGCACACGTGATGGAACAGGAGGAGGCGCAGGAGGAGAAGGCCACGCTTTCAGGCGCAACCCAGGCCTTGCATGAGGACAAGAAGCGTGCGGATAGCAATGCATTTTGTCGCCATGCAGTCATAAATGTAATACAGATAAGAGGTTCCATAAAAAGGGACCGGCAACGCTAACCCAGCAGCAGCACATGTGATGGAACAGGAGGAGGCGCAGGAGGAGAAGGCCACGCTTTGAGGCGCAACCCAGGCCTTGCATGAGGACAAGAAGCGTGCGGATAGCAATGCATTTTGTCGCCATGCAGTCATAAATGTAATACAGATAAGAGGTTCAATAAACAGGGACCGGAAACGCTAACCCATCACAGATGTTCATTGTTCATGCTACTTGGTTGGGGTCCGTGAGTGTTGCGTAGTCGTTTCCAATCCAGGATTGATTCATTTTAATTTGAGTCAGACGGTCTGCATTTTCTGTGGAGAGGCGGATACGCCGATCTGTGACGATGCCTTCCGGCAGCACTGAAACAGCGTTCCGACATAACGCTGGCTGCCGGGCAAGCCAGCACCTCTATTGCGTACATTGCCAGTTCGTGCCAGGTGTCTAGCTTCGATACCCAATAGTTGAAGGGTGCAGATGGATTGTTCAACACAGCTACGCCATCTGACATGTAGTCCTTGACCATCTTCTCCAGGCGATCGGTGTTGGAGGTGGATCTGCACGCTTGCTGTTCTGTGTGCTGCTGCATGGGTGTCAGAAAATTTTCCCACTCCAAGGACACTGCCGATACCATTCCCTTTTGGGCACTAGCTGCAGCTTGTGTTGTTTGCTGCCCTCCTGGTCGTCCTGGGTTTGCGGAAGTCAGTCTGTCGGCGTACAACTGGCTAGAGGAGGGGGAGGATGTCAATCTCCTCTCTAAAGTCTCCACAAGGGCCTGCTGGTATTCTTCCATTTTGACCTGTCTGACTCTTTCTTCAAGCAGTTTTGGAACATTGTGTTTGTACCGTGGATCCAGAAGGGTATAAACCCAGTAATTGGTGTTGTCCAGAATGCGCACAATGCGTGGGTCGCGTTCAATGCAGTCTAGCATGAATTGAGCCATGTGTGCCAGAGTCCTGCCAGAATCCTCATCATCCTCTTGTGAGCGTTGTGATAGTTGTGATGCATCATAGTCGTCACCTTCTTCCTGGTCTGCTTCTGCTGACCATTCGCGCTGAATTGTGGAAGTCCAACGTGCACCGCTCTGGCCCTCGTCAGTGGTGGCATGAAATTCCTGCTCCAACTCCTGCTGTTCCTCCTCCTCTTCTTCATCATAGCTGCTGGGGCCAGCGTTTCCTGAGGCAGATGGCCTGATGTTGGTATCATCACGCTGATCGTTTTCTCCTTCAGATTCCCCCAGTTGCATCATGACAGCTGTTTCCTTGATTTTCAACATTGACTTCTTCAGTAAACACAGCAGTGGTATGGTAATGCTGACTGAAGAGTTGTCACTGCTCACAAGCAACGTGGATTGCTCAAAATTTTGGAGGACTTGGCAGAGGTCCAACATGTTGGCCCAATCGGATCCACAGAAGCTTGGCAGCTGTCCGGATGCGCCTCGGTACTGCGCCGTCATGTACTGGACCACTTCACACAGCAAGCGATGGTGGGGGAGATTGAAGCGCTCCTGCATCTTGGCGAGTGCCCCCGAAGCAGTACTGGAATTTCTACAATGTTTGGCCACTCGTCGCACCTTCAACAGAAGATCGGCCACGCCTGGGTATGTCCTCAGGAACCGCTGAACTACTAGGTTCATCACGTGCGCCAGGCAAGGGATGTGTGTCAGCTTAGCCAACCTTAAAGTGCGAATGAGATTACTCCCATTATCACACACAACCATGCCCGGTTTCAGGTCCAGCGGTGCCAGCCTCAAATCCGCCTGTTCCTTTATTCCCCTCCAAATTTCCTCCCCTGTGTGCTGCTTATCCCCAAGGCAGATCAGCTTCAGCAACGCTTGCTGACGCATGCCAACAGCTGTGCTGCACTGCTTCCACGATCCTACTGCTGCTAAGTTAGCGTTTCCGAATGAGGTACAGCTTTGAGATGCGTTGGAGGAGAAGGAGTCAGAGAGGTAGGTGCTGCTGTTGTTATCCAGTGGGAGGGACGGCGGTGCAGCTGTTTGCGGCGTGGGCAACACCCGCGCCGTAGCAGGTGAGGAATCGCTGCCAGGCTCCACAAGGTTCACCCAGTGCGCGGTAAGGGAGATGTATCGACCATGGCCGAACGCACTCGTCCAGGTGTCAGTGGTGAGGTGAACCTTGCAGGCAATGGCATTCTTCAAGCTTCGGGTTATTTTGCTGACCACGTGCTCATGCAACTCAGGCACTGCAGAGCGCGCAAAGTGGTAGCGGCTGGCAACCACGTAACGTGGGATGGCCACTGACATCATGCCCTTGAAGCTGTTTGTCTCCACCACTCGATATGGCAGCATTTCGCAGGCCAGAAGCTTGGCTATGCTGGCTGTTAGTGCCACGGCCTGGGGGTCATTTGCTGGCAATTTCCTCTTGCGCTCAAACATCTCCGAGACAACTGAACCGTAGGGCTGCACACTGAAGGGCTGTTGGTTGTTGTGTTTGATGAAGACTGGGAGACCTCAAGAGCACTATTCCGGAAAGTGACAGTGTCAGCGTCGTCTGATGTTTGTGAATGTTGTTGTGAACCACGCAATGGCTGGGCTACTGCTGCTGCTAAGGAGGGTCTGGTGGTGAGTCTGGTGACCCCAAGGGAGGCAGTGTTGCTGGTACCCTGTCCTGACGCGTTTGCCCACAGAGTGGGATGTTTGGATACCATGTGGCGGGTCATGCTGGTGGTGGAGAGGTTGTTAATATTTTTCCCCCTGCTCAGGCGGGTCTTGCACACCTTGCAAATCACTATGGTACCATCCTCACTGCAGTCTTCAAAGAAAGGCCAGACTTTGGAGCACCTGCCTTGCTGGCGATTTTTGTTTGCGCCTCTTTTGCGTCTCACTTGAACTTCCACGCTTGTGGTGCCTGAAATTTCGCGCCGCCTACCTTGTGGCACAAGGCGAACTCGTGCAGCAGTGGGTTCTTCAACAGACTCATCTGTGCTGCTACGACGGCGATGTTCTCCTTCACATACAAAATCTGGGTCTGTGTCCACATTGTCCAAACCCTCCTCTTCCATCTCCTCAAACTCGTCATATGTGATTGTGGGCCGCCGCCGTGGAGTAGAGCTCCCCAGAACAACCTCTGCGCAGCTCACTCCAACGTCGTCTTCCAGATCTTCTCGGCCGACCTCCTGCAATTGAAACCCCTCCTGCCCAACTTGCTCTGGGATTTGAGTTTCAAAGTCCTCGGACTCGCCTTGCATTTCAGTGCGCGGTGCATTTCCCACAGTAAATGGTTGTGAATCCGGGCACAAAATTTCTGGCTGTTCCATTGACCTTTGAAAGGTGGAAGTTTGTTGGGCTGAGAAAAGCTCCTGCGAATACCCCATTGTGTCCTGAGGAAATTCTTCAGACTGGTTATTTGGCAGTTGTGTGCGTGGTGTCGCTGCCGGTTGTGTCAGCTTTGTGCCCACTGGCTCCTTGTAACTGGCTGAGGACTCGGACCTCGTGCATGATGTGCTGGTGCTGCTTAACCCACTGCTGGACGCTTGAGAGGTCATCCAATTAATTATCTGGTCCTGTTCTTTTGGATTTGTGAGGGTTGATTTCCTGGACAACATGGGCGGTATTGAGTGGGTTTTCTTCGGTGCTCCACTGTGGCCTGTACGTGAACCGTCAGGGGAAACACCTCTTCCCTTGCCCCTCCCTCTTTCACAGGATTTCTTCTTCATTTTACTTATCCTTAAAGTAAACGCTGACTGGCAGCAGTACAGTGGCAGTACAGAAATGCTATATAGTGGTGGGTGAGCGGTGTACTACTATTCCCAGCAGCGACACAGAGCACAATGCTATACAGTGGTGGGTGAGCGGTGTACTACTATTCCCAGCAGCGACACAGAGCACAATGCTATACAGTGGTGGGTGAGCGGTGTACTACTATTCCCAGCAGCGACACAGAGCACAATGCTATACAGTGGTGGGTGAGCGGTGTACTACTGTTCCCAGCAGCGACACAGAGCACAATGCTATACAGTGGCAGGTGAGCGGTGTACTACTGTTCCCAGCAGAGACACAGAGTGGCAGTAAACACAATGCTATATAGTGTGGGTGAGCGTTGTACTACTGTTCCCAGCAGCGACACAATGACTGGGGGGACCCTGGCTAGCCTGGCTAGAGAGAGAACTACCCTGCCTGCCTACCTAAAGTTAAACCCACAGACAAATGGCGGAGAAATGACGTGGATCGGGTATTTATTTACCCGAACCACGTGACCCGTTCGGCCAATCAGAGCGCGTTCGGGTCCGAACCACGTGACCCGTTCGGCCAATCACAGCGCTAGCCGAACAGGGTGATGTTCTGCAGAACCCGAACAGTGGCGAACACTGTTCGCCCAACACTACATACCACCACAATGTTTAGAATGCCCCAATATTCCTAACACTAAGGATGGGCTTTTGAGTCCAGAAGGACTCGAATTCGGAATTCAAATGAAGTATAACTTCTGGCTTGAAAGAGGTAGTGCAATAGTGAGTCACAGAACGCTGGCGTCCCCGAAGTCTTCTGGGTAAGTTAACGCCTCGCTGCCTGTAGTCACACCTGAAGTAATTATATTTCATTTGAATTCCGGATTATCACTGCCTAGCACTAATCCCATATATTTCCCCATTTTGTCCCTGAAGCCCTCAATGTTAGCAAGCAATAACAGCAATGACCAGAGTATTTACACCATTGTACCCACAAACCACAATGAGAATGTTTGGAATGATCAAGTGCAAAAGGGGGGATAGGCAGAGAATTAGATGGCTATATGGTATCATGGAAGCAACAAACATGAGCATGGACAAACTTCGAGAGGCAGTGAAAGATAAAGTGGCCTGCTGTGCTGCGGTCTATGGGGTCGCAGAGAGTCGGACACAAATGAATAGCGACTGAACAACAATACCCACAAACTGCCCAGTATTCCAGACTTTATAAACTCCTAACAGTGTACCCATAAGAATGCCCCATTAAAAGAGAAGGTACACAATTCCAGTGATAAGTGTAATGACCTAATTACGATTACGCAAAATTTTGCTTAATTCACAAAATTACGATTACGGGCGTAGTAGGAAATTTGTAATTTCACAGAATTATGTGAAATTTTAGGTTTACCATAACTGTTTTATTGACATTGTTATATTTTGTTAACTCTAGAAATGTTGTTGAAATAACCACTTTTCCTTACAGGACTAGCTAGAGTTAGATTCGCGCATTTGTACTCTAATATGAATTTGTGGCAGCGACCCGATCTCTGTATGAGATCAAACATTGTATCAATTGTATGTACTTTTGAAATTGTATTGTGTGTGGACTAACCAACCAATCCAAAAGGTTACTTTGCCAGCAGTGCTGAATGCCTTCAGGATTCCCTCAGGGTCTGAGGGAGGCTGAATGGTAAACTGTGGCAAAGGGAGCAGGAATTGGAGGGTGACATCACACTGTATACATACATGTGTTGTGCACACTCCCAAGTGCTGTACACATCCCCACACATTGTAAGCAAACACACGTGTGCTGTAAATGCACCCATACTTGTGACATGCAAAGATGGGAGCTGCAGGGAGATAGTGTACATCTACAGCAAAGAGAGGAGTGAGGACCTGTCACTTCTCTGGATGAAGGTAATATATCATATGCCGTTGCTTCTGTTCTGCTCTTCTTGCCACAGGACCAGGCCTACTCAGCCCCCTCCCTTCTGTGCATTGGGGGTGGGGGGGGAGAGTAATGTATTGTGATCTAGTGGGGATGAGGTTTAACCTTCCTGGCGGTAAGCCCGAGCTGAGCTCGGGGTAAGCCGCCGGAAGGCACCGCTCAGGCCCCGCTGGGCCGATTTGCATAATTTTTTTTTTGCTGCACGCAGCTAGCACTTTGCTAGCTGCGTGCAGTGCCCGATCGCCGCCGCTACCCGCCGATCCGCCGCTATCCGTCGCGCCGCAGCCGCCCCCCCCCCAGACCCCGTGCGCTGCCTGGCCAATCAGTGCCAGGCAGCTCTATGGGGTGGATCGGAATCCCCTTTGACGTCATGACGTCGATGACGTCGGTGACGTCATCCCACGACGGGGGAAGCCCTCCGGGAGATCCCGTTCTTTGAACGGGATCTCCGGATCTCCGATCGCCGGCGGCGATCGGAGGGGCTGGGGGGATGCCGCTGAGCAGCGGCTATCATGTAGCGAGACTTTGTCTCGCTACATGAAAAAAAAAAAAAATTAAAAAAAAAAAGATTTGCTGCCCCCTGGCGATTTTTTTGCAAACCGCCAGGAGGGTTAAGCAGGGGGCCCGGCCAGCTGAATTTTCCTGGGCTGGGATCATGGTGTGCCCTGTTTCAGGTGCTTGATTCAGACAGGACTGCAGCCAAAGTGGTCAGCAGGACTGCCAGGCATTGGCAACTGGTATTGTTTTTTGTTTTTTCGTTTGGAAAATAAACTAGCATTCTCTATATCCTAACTTCAGGTTCCCTTTAAAATATAATATTGCTATTATTATTTGTTATTTAAACTGACAACATAATACAACTTTGATAGAAGCTTCCAAGGAACAGTTAGCACTGAAATACATCTTATTTCTTAAAAACATGTTTTTAACTGTAATACACACATGCAAATTCAAAAAGAAAAGAAGTAATTTAAGGGCACTTCTGAGGATGTTGTAGCTGTTAGTCATACCAGTAGGCAGAGACACAGTGCAGCTACCATTGACTTGATGTGATCTTAAGAGCATGTCAGACACAGACAGCAAATTAATCTGGGTGTCTGGCTTAGGAGAGCAGCTTTTTCATATTAGCATCCCTGTCAGTTTCAGAAAATGAGACATGTGTTAGAAGGTTGTATTCTGAAAACATCTCTGCCTTTAAAGCAAACCCATAATGAGGGCTAGATGGAGGATGCCATCTTCATCTCCTTAAAAATGCTGACTGTCTTGCCATCAGGTTGATCCTTCACTGAATTATTGATCCAGAGTATGTGAGTCAGGTGCTCTAACTCAAGACTTTAAGACACTACCGAAGCTAAGAGATCAACTTAATAGCAAGGCAATTTGCATTTTTTTTAAAGAAAACAAAAATAACAGCCTCCATATTCTGCTCACTAAAAACCATAGAAATATGTTTTAAGACTGGAACAAGTCAATAGAATATCACTAAAAGCAAGATCTAAATACCACACTACACATGATGGATTACCCAAACATCTTTGCATGGAGTCTTTTGATGTACTCTTGTAACTAATGCATCTTTACCACTTTATGCCATGGGCCAAAGGGTTCATAAGTGTTTGTGTGTGTGAACATGTGTGCACATGGCATGCATGCGCGTTCACTTTGGCAGAAAAGTTGGGCTTTAATAAATGCTCAGTTTCCACTAAAGGTGCACACATACATTTATGAACGTCTATAATGACACTTTTGGTTAATGACACTTTTGTCTTTTTAAGTTAGTCAATAAATAGTATCATCCTAATTCAAAACTTGTTACTGAAAGCAAGATGTCTACATGAAGTTGTAGGTGTTATTCTTAAATTAATAAATGCTATACACTTTCTCCAAGGATTTAAAGGAGCACTTTGAAAACACATCAAAATTCAATGCAAAAAAACAATCATGCTGGATATCTATATTGATATGAATTGGATAATGTGTTATAAATGAAAGGATGCAACATAGTTTGATGGAAATGAAAACTATCAACCTGCAAAGGACTACATTCAAATACCCCACACATCAAAAGTAAAAAAATTATGCAGAAGGGTACTCTATTTTAGCAAAATGGCATCCCAGTTAATTAAAAATCATATCTCATAGTTTGCATGGCCCCCAAGTGCGTGTATTCATGCCTGACAATTTTGGGCATACACCTATTGAGATGATGGATGGTGCCCTCTCACATCTGGACCAGGGTATCACTGAGTTCCTGGACAGTCTAAGGTGTCACCTGGGGGCATAAACATAGCATAATTGATCTAGGTCAAATAAGGATGGTGGCAAGTCAATGATATCAATTCCTCCATTATCCAGGAACTGCCTGCATGTACTTGCAGCACAAGGCTGGGCATTGTCATGCATCAGAAGGAGCCCAGAACCAACTGCATCAGTGTCGATTCTGACAATGGGTCCAAGGATTTCATCCTGAAACCTAATGGCAGTCATAGCGCCATTGCCTAGCCTGTAGAGGTCTGTGGGTTCCCCCATAGATATGCCTCGCCAGACCATTGCTGACCCGTCATAAACCAGTCATGCTAAATGGTATCATACGCAACATAATGTTCTCCATAGCTTCTCTAGACCCTTTCACGCCTGTCTGTCACATGTGCTCAGGGTGAACCTGCTATTGTTTGTGAAAAGTGTCAGACTTGCCAATTCCAGTTATATATGGCAAATATTTTTTATGTCAACATTCACTATGTAGTGTATTTTTGCCAAGTTAAAGTTTGGTATCTAGGAATAGTCTACTTCTGACTAATTTGAATAATTTCCAGTTATTTAACATCCTATGGGCTGTATTCACTAAATAGTTACTTATACCAAGTTTTTGTAGCACAGGTTGCACAACTAGCAGCGCATAAAGATGGACAAACTCGTTTTCCAGCTAAAAGTTCTTGGTAAATAACGACAGTTTGCAGTAAGTTTTTACCACAAATTTTCATGGTAAAATTTTGCATTTGCATTTAAAATTGAATTTTTTGGCCGCCAACTTTAGCAGTCAATAGCAAAGCCCCTGTACATTCTAGAATAACCAAATGTGCAGGGTATGTTAAGGAGAAAAGTGGGAGCAAGAGAATTAAAAAAAATGTTTTTTAAAGTCGACAAAATGGCATTCTGCAACTCTGGGTCTTGCTACACTTACCGGTAGTATAGAAAGAGGCATACTCAAGTGTTCAGTGTCTTAATTCTAAAATTAATTTTTATTGGCTTGATGCTTTCCTAGAATTCAAACAGTGTTGTATAATGCATACACAGGTCACTTATCAATATACAACTTAATTCCTTGGTGCATGCAATTCCATAGCTGTTTCCACTGCTTCCACTGCAATCCTTCAATGTACAGCACAAAGCACACAGCATTGCAGCATTCCACTCTTTTATTAAAGCGGACCCAAACCAAACATTTTTTTAATTAAAAATATTTAGTTGCACACTCTGACACATACAAAGATAAATAAACACTCCTTCAAACCTATGATCATTTCAGTGCATGCTTTTCACCCTTCTCTTTTCATAGCTAGGGTTATACTGGGGGCAGCCATTAGCAATTCCTCCATTGCTGGACACCATCTACTCCACCAGTTTGCTGGAAAAATCCCAGCAATTTGAAAGGAAGGGAGGGGTTCCTCCAATAAATGTAAAATATTTTATATTTGTCATCATGCAGCTGAAAAAAAAGGCTGCTATTTAATATTATAATTTAGAAAATAGATTTTATTTCTGAAATCTTGTATTTTTAATTTGGGTCCACTTTAAACTCACATGAGGAAAATAATTGAGCCCCAATTTTGAGTGAGCCTTGCCCTTTATCAAGCCATCATCAAAATGAACACATGGGAGTCAAATACACAGCCCACATGAAGTGATCACTGAGTTTTCATGGAAACAGAAAATAACAGAAAGAACTTGCATAACCCTATTTCAACACACTTACTGTATCTTAAAGAGAAACTGTGACCAAGAATTGAATTTCATCCCAATCAGTCGCTGATACCCCCTTTTACGTGATAAATCTATTCCTTTTCACAAACGGATCATCAGGGGACTCTGTATGGCTGATTTTGTGGTGAAACCGCTCCTATAAGAAACTCTGAGGACCATGGTACTCCTGGCAGTTTCCTGTCTGTGAACCTTGTTGCATTGTGGGAAATAGCTGTTGACAGCTGTTTCCAACTGCCAAAAAAGCAAGCAGCAGCTACATCACCTGCCAGCAGTAAAAATGTCACCATGTGATAAATGTCAGAATGTAAATCAGGGATTTAAAAGATTTTACAATGGGCAAACACTGACTAAATCATTTATACATAATTATTATGAAAATGAAGCACTTTTTTATTACATTAGTTTCACTGGAGTTCCTCTTTAAAGGCAGATCTGTCACTCTGTAAAGTGGTTCACATCACATAAGAAAAATGACCTGTCATTCAAAAATAAAGCATTTTACACTGACTATAAAAATGGTAGATCATAGGATTCAATCCAATCAGTAATAATGTTCTCATCTGACTGATCCAAAAAGCTTCCTTTCTTTGAATAAGAAGTTTTGATCACCACCCTGTTTTGAACAATATACATGTTCAATGACCATAGACCTGAGGTCAGTCCCCAGATGGCAAGTCTGCAGACAATGGGCAGATTCACAAAACAGCTGCACAATTTGAACGCACAGCACTCATTATTTTACCAGCATTTATGGAAGCTATATAATGGGTATTGTGCAAGCAGTATTACTGGCAGTATGTACATAACACATCAATTACTTGTGTAATGTACACTGTTTGTACATATGTACATAACGCTAGTTGCACAACACCCATTAAGTTGTTTGCACAAACGCTATGAGCACAGCAGGTGCATTTGCCATTGTTTCAGGTATCTGATTCTGCAACAAATTCTTGGCATTGGAAAAGCATACATGTAAAAAAGGCACCTGGAAAAAAGGGCACATTGCTAAACTTAGCGACATTCTACTACTGCATTTTAATAGTAAAATATCATTAAGATTTACCAATATTTTACCATGGCTAAACCTAACCCTACTCTATCACATAACCCTTTCCTGGTGGCACTTAACCCTAAGGGGCCTTTTTAACTTAATCCGCTCTGTTGGGCATGCGTTTGCGTTAGTAAGCGTTTTTTCCCAAAATGTAATAGAAAGTCTATCCCCACATGCTGGCATCCATAAAAAAGAGTACTGTACTGTTTTTTGCGGATGCCAGTGTATGGGGATTGTAACAAATAGGTTTTCTATTACATTTCGGAAAAATACGCACTCTAATGTGTACTAACGCATACTAACGTGTACTGATGCAAACGCATGCCCAGCGCAGTGGACTAAGTGTAAAAGAGCTCCAAGACCCAACCCCTGGTGGTGCCTAACCCTAATATTCCCCCTGGTGGGCCTAACCCTAAGACCTCCTGGTGGTGCCAAACCATAAACCCCCCCAAAGCTAACCTCCCCCTTCCACAAAGTCGTGATATGCGGCTATGGAGGTGTCCAATCAGTGGAAAGAGGCTTGCGGACAGCCTTGCATAAAAAAAAATGGCTCGTGGATAGCTTTTACGGAGCCCATATAGGTACAATTTTTTTTATTTTTTTTATTAGATAATTTTGTTTGATTATTCCGTTAGATCGAACAAAAACATTTTTCCAACATGCCCGATCGGAAAAAATTGGATAATCGTTTGTTTTTCTTGATCGAAAAAACGATTCTTTTTGACTTTTTTCAATTTGATTTGGTCGAATAAACTGGAAAATCAAATTTTTGTTGTACCATGTATGGGCAACATTAGTTTTCCTGCAAGCCATTTTTTTTTCCCTCAAGACCTGCGGGGAAAAAAAATTGGCTTGAGGATAACTTTCCACAAGCCTGTATGCAGAAATTGCCCACTCTTGCCACTAATCGAGCGCCTCCAGGAGCCAAAATTTACATGCTATAAGGTGGACAAGGGAGGGGTCGTGGCCATTAGAGATGGCTCGAACCTCCGATTTTCACTTCGCGAACCTCGAATGCGAACCTCCGCAAAAATCAGCGGCTTGTGCAGGTGTAATGGCAGTATATGCATGCAACTATGTTTATACAGTATATTGTTTATATATTTATACAAATATTTTTTTTTTAATGATTGGTATGGGGACACTGATTGTACATGTGTATGCACCTTCTGACAACTTACAGCACTAAGCAGAATGAGAGAAGAATTTGTATCACCATATTCAAATTGATGATTGTTGCTTTAACAATGTCACATTTAAAGGCAAACATATTTTGGTCATTGCTAATCAGGACAAGTGCACCACTACTGCAATTAATCAAACCAGCAATCCATAGCCTTATTTACTTAAATGGAATAAATAAAGAATTTGTATAAATATATAAACAATATACTGTATAAAAATAGTTGCGTGCATACACTGCCGTTACACCTGCGCAAGCCACTAATTCCCCCTGGACTCTTTCCCTCTTTAAAGGGGGACAAGGGAGGTGTCGTGGCCGTTAGAGATGGCTCAAACCTCTGATTTTCGATCATGAACCTCGAACGAGAACCTCCGCAAAAAGTTTGGTTCGCGCGAACTTTCGCCAACCACAATAGACTTCAATGGGGAGGTGAACTTTGAAAACTAGAAACATTTATGCTGGCCACAAAAGTGATGGAAAAGATGTTTCAAGGGGTCTAACATCTGAGTTTTTGCATGGGGGAGTGGGATACACGCCAAAAGTCCCGGGGAAAAATCTGGATTTGATGCACAGCAGCGTTTTAAGGGCAGAAATCACATTAAATGCTAAATTGGAGGCCTAAAGTGCTTTAACATCTTGCATGTGTATACATCAATCAGGGAGTGTAATTAGAGTACTGTTTCACACAATGACAGACCAAACTCACTGTGTAACGCACCACACACAGCTGTTTGTGTAGTGACGGCCATGCTGGACTGGTGCGCACCATGGCGAGAGTGCAGGTCATGGCGGTTTTCAAGCCCATATGGTCGCCAGGCTGAGGTAGCTCAATGACAGAACAGTGACTGTCCAGCTGATCGAATTTGGTCTGTCCACAATGAAGCAACAACCTTATTATCTTGGGTGTAGACCCCCCCCCCCCCCCCGAGACAATCATTTAGCCGCCGGTCATTGCTTCATTGTGATACACAAGCCCCTTCACCGTGGCAAGGTAATGATAATGAAGGGGAATTGACACATGTACATGCCAGAAAAATTAGGCAGGCATGTAAACGCACCAGAAAAATTACTATAGCGGTCACTGCTATATTCAGGAATCCGCCTGGAGTCCTGGACCCTGTTGGTGGTGGCGGAGAAGGCAGTCAAGTGGCCTGCAGCCAGAGATGCTGTGTGGGGAATGACTTAGTCATGGGGCAGGCAGTCACACGGCGTGCAGGCAGAGATGCTGTGTGTGGGGACTGACTTGGTCTTCGGGCGGGCAGTAGCCCTCTGGGATCCATGCCTCATTCATTTTGTTAAAGGTGAGGTACTGAACACTTTTGTGACCTAGACGACTTCTCTTCTCAGTGACAATGCCTCCAGCTGTGCTGAAGGTCCTTTCTGACAGGACGCTTGAGGCAGGGCAAGAGAGAAGTTGCATGGCAAATTGTGACAGTTCTGGCCACAGGTCAAGCCTGCGCACCCAGTAGTCTCCAGGGGTTCATCGCTGCTCTCTGTGACAGAGGCGCCTGGTGCTATCTGGACCTTATGCTGTTGTGTGCTCCTATGTTTATTGCCTGAAGAAGCGGGTGTGTTCCCGTGAAACGCGTTGCGACCGTTTTGTGGAGTATGGCAATAAAATGTATTTATTTGAATTGACAGTTTTAGTGTCTGCTTACAGGACGTAAGTCCACCACTGCCTCCCAAGCACTTTTAAACTTTTTATTGCCTGATTTTATCCTGCTGCCGCCTTTGTTCTTTCTACATAATACTTACCATCCACACTTGGTGGAGGGGGATTCCCCTTTTTCCTGTCTACAGAGAGCGACTTCTTATTTCTGAATGGGGACAGGACAATCTCCTCACCTGCCTCTACAGTGGTTGCCTGAAGGTAACCCTGTTTTGTGAGTATATCTATTGTACTCTTTCAAATATCCATTTAATATAGTACTTACTACAATTTATTGGGCTCTCAGTTTGCTTCTTCTGTATGTGTGCCTTTGTTTTTAGAAGTTTTTTTTAACTATTTTAAAATGTTGGGCACCTCCAGTGTCCTTTTATTCTAGAGTCTTATTAGTATTAGTATGTATACACATGTACCAGTATTTTAAATCTTATACTTTGTCAAGATAATGATCGTAGATCAGGCATGGGCAAACTCGGCCCTCCAGCTGTTACGGAACTACAAGTCCCACAATGCATTGCAGGAGTCTGACAGCCACAGTCATGACTCATAAAGGCAAATGCATTGTGGGACTTGTAGTTCCCTAACAGCTGGAGGGCCGAGTTTGCCCATGCCTGTCCTAGATTCTAGCAGTTGATCCATTTAACCATCAGCTGTGTTAATTACCGTACTTTTCGCCGTATAAGACGCACTTTTTCTCCTAAAAAAATGGGGTGAAAAAGTCCCTGCGTTTTATACGGCAAAGGCAGGGAATCCCCGACTTACGAACGCCCGCCGATACGAACCGCGACCCGCCGTCATCAGGGATTCCCTGCCTGTGGCAATCTAATCCCCCCGCCGCCGCTGCCTGCCCCCACCTGTGTGGTCGGGTCCCCCGAGTGTGCAGCGCCAGCTAATCCCCCCGCTGCGGCCATCCTATCTCCCCGCTGCGGCCATCTAATCTCCTGCTGCGGCCATCTAATCCCCCCGCTGCCTGCCTCTGACCCCCTCCTGTGTGGTTGCGCCCCCCCCCTATCCCCCGTGTGAGCAGCGGAGCGCCGGCAGCAGCTTACCTCTTCCATGTTGCCCGCGGCGAATGAAGACATCCGGCTTCTGGGCGGCTTCCTCTAGTGCCGGCTTGTAATGACGCGTCATCAATGACGCGTCATTACAAGCCGGCACTAGAGGAAGCCGCCCACAGAAGCCGGATGTTTTCTATCGCCGCGGGCAACATGGAAGAGGTAAGCTGCTGCCGGCGCTCCGCTGCTCACACGGGGGATAGGGGGGGGGGGCGCAACCACACAGGAGGGGGTCAGAGGCAGGCAGCGAGGGGAATAGATGGCCACAGCGGGAGGATTAGATGGCCGCAGCGGGTACATGGGGTGACAGCAGGACCCTGGGGGCAGACACATGGGGGTGACAGCAGGACCCTGGGGGCAGACACATGGGGGTGACAGCAGGACCCTGGGGGCAGACACATGGGGGCAGACACATGGGGGTGAAAGCAGGACCCTGGGGGCAGAAACATGGGGGTGAAAGCAGGACACTGGGGGCAGACACATGGGGGTGAAAGCAGGACACTGGGGGCAGACACATGGGGGTGAAAGCAGGACACTGGGGGCAGACACATGGGGTGACAGCAGGCACTGGGGGCAGACACATGGGGGTGACAGCAGGACACTGGGGGCAGACACATGGGGGTGACAGCAGGCACTGGGGGCAGACACATGGGGGTGACAGCAGGACACTGGGGGCAGACACATGGGGTGACAGCAGGACACTGGGGGCAGACACATGGGGGTGAAAGCAGGACACTGGGGGCAGACACATGGGGGTGAAAGCAGGACACTGGGGGCAGACACATGGGGGTGAAAGCAGGACACTGGGGGCAGACACATGGGGGTGACAGCAGGACACTGGGGGCAGACACATGGGGCAAACATCAGGACACTTGGGGGGTGACAGCAGGACACTTGGGGGTGACATAGGGACATAGGAGGACACATTGGGACACATGAGGTCACCATTTGGGGTAGGTCATGTACAAGATGCTCCTGAAATATGGACGCACCAGGTTAAGGTTTTTTTTTTTCTTTTCCCTGGTTTTTGCCCTCTAAACCTAGGTGCGTCTTATATTCCGGAGCGTCTTATACGGCGAAAAATACGGTACTTGTTCATGTTCTAATACTAACCAGTTAAGAAAATGCGTTGCTTACCATTACACATGATGCATGTAATGTAAAACTGTGAATGGGGAACAAGGAGGATTGAAATGCTAAAAAAGAGGTGTAAAGTACAGATAAGGTACAATGAAATGATAGGTAAAAAGAAGGCAATAACAATAAGGCAGGGAATTCAAATAGAATGAAGATGTAACCTGCAATGAGATATATGCAAGTATAATGGGACAAGGTAGACAGAGGACTGAGTAATGACAATTCTAAGGAGAGAACTTTATTGTGGCTGGTGAATTGGTCAAGTACAAAATGTAAAGTTCATTCTGACAATTACTGTCAGTGTTCCATCTTGTTGTGAGAGCCTGTGTTTTAAGTGTAGGGGGTTAATGTTTTTTGCGTGGTACGGTCAGAACATTCTTTAATATCTTTGTGTTTTTACTTACTTGCTTGTTCCTAGAAATTTGTGTTCCACATAGTGACGTAACTAAGGTGCTTGGGGCCCCAGTGTGAGTTTTACATTGGGCCCCAAGCACTCTATTGATATGGAGCCCCAAAACCTAATAAGGACAGCTGTAGTATCAGAGAGATGTATTTAGAGTAAGGAAACAGTTTGTAGGTGACTG
This sequence comes from Hyperolius riggenbachi, assembly GCF_040937935.1. Classification (NCBI taxonomy): domain Eukaryota; kingdom Metazoa; phylum Chordata; class Amphibia; order Anura; family Hyperoliidae; genus Hyperolius; species Hyperolius riggenbachi. The sequence continues at coordinate 202,619,012 of NC_090646.1, read as the reverse complement.
CCACTATGCATGCAGATATAGAGGTGTTCATTACCAGCATAACACCAATATAAAGCTAATTAAATGGATGAAAGAGGGCCCCTAGTGGGCCCTTCTGGTCCAGGGGCCTAGATGCATTCACAACCTCTGCATCCCCTATTGCTACGCCACTGGTTACACATATATACGGTACACACAAAGGGAAAAATAAGATTTACATTTTTATTAACCATTATGTTGAAGATGACCTGTCTAACACAATTAGAATGCTGGCATTGTTTGGTATTTGTCTATAAAAAGATGAACCCTATCCTGGCTTTTCACTACATTGTGTTCTGCATTCCCATTTTGGAACATGTTTTATGTCTGCTATGCCTTCTATGCTACTAAAAATGTCTTCCTTTTGGAAACAGCAGCTGTAGTATTTATGTGAAATTATTACATGGGCAGAGACCGTAAAATGGAAATCTGACATTTTGATTACCTGAACTCACTAAGGTAGTAATTTATTAAAGCTCCTATGGGGAAAAAAGAAACCAAGAAGAACATAGCTAGAAAAGTAATGTGGGACCAGGAGATGTGAAGTCGTGTGCAAATGATTGCGCACCGTTGTTGCTAGGGAGTTTAGCAACGCTCCCGTACGGAATAAAGCATTTTAATATATAATTATTCATGCTGGGACTCCATCAGTTCGTATTGTCATTTACATCTTTCTTATGCTGGCTGGAAGGCTTGTTAACGGTATTACAGCTTCTAATTTTGTCAAACATTATTTTGGCACCTTTGTTAAAAGGAAATCCTCACTTTTGCTTCCAATCAGTGTATGGAAGCATAGAGGCTGTTTTCTGTTCAGATTTATGTAACGGTTAGAGATGGCCTGAACCTCCGATTTTCGGTTCGCGTATCGCGTACGTGAACTTCCGCAAAAGTTAGCGAACATACGAACTTCCGTGAACCGCAATAGACTTCAATGGGGAGGTGAACTTTGAAAACTAGAAACATTTATGCTGGCCACAAAAGTGATGGAAAAGATGTTTCAAGGGGTCTAACACCTGAAGGGGGCATGGCGGAAAGGGACACACGCCGAAACTCCCGGGAAAAATCTGGATTTTATGCACAGCAGCATTTTAAGGGCAGAAATTACATTTTAACCACCCTGGCGTGGTATTAAGATCGCCAGGGCGGCTGCGGGAGGGTTTTTTTTTAATTAAGCCCACTAGAGGGCGCTCCGGATGCGTTCTTCTGATCGCCTCCGGCGACCAGAAGTAACAAGGAAGGCTGCAATGAGCAGCCTTCCTTGTTTCGCTTACCTCGTCGCCATGGCGACGAGCGGAGTGACGTCATGGTCGTCAGCCGACGTCCTGACGTCAGCCGCCTCCGATCCAGCCCTTAGCGCTGGCCGGAACTGTTTGTTCCGGCTACGCTGGGCTCAGGCGGCTGGGGGGACCCTCTTTTGCCGCTGCACGCGGTGCATCGCCGCGCTGCGGCGGTGATCAGGTAGCACACGTGGCTGGCAAAGTGCCGGCTGCGTGTGCTGCTTTTTATTCCATGCAAATCGGCCCAGCAGGGCCTGAGCGGCAGCCTCTGGCAGTAAACGACGAGCTGAGCTCGTCCATACCACCCGGCTGGTTAATGCTAAATTGGAGGCCTAAAGTGCTTTAAAACATATTGCATGTGTATACATCAATCAGGGAGTGTAATTAGTGTACTGCTTCACACTGACAGACCAAACACACTGTATAACACACCAAAAACAGCTGTTTGTGTAGTGATGGCCGTGCTGGACTGGTGCGCACCATGGCCAGTGCAGGCGATGGTGGTTTTCAAGCCCATATGGTCGGGCTGAGGTAGCTGAATGACAGAACAACAGTGAGTGTCCAGCTGATCCAATTTGGTCTGTCCACAATGAAGTAACGACCTTATTATCTATCTTCTTGGGTCAGGTGTGCCCCCCAACCCCAACACACTCATATAGCCGGCAGTCATTGCTTCATTGTGATACGCAAACCCCTTCACCGGGGCAAGATAACGATCACAAAGGGGAATTGACACATGCACATGCCTTTTGTTTTGCTGTTGCAGCTACAGTGCAGCCAGAAAAATAGGCCAGGCACATTATAGAGGCCGCGCTAGCAGCGGCCTTAAAAATTCAGGAATCTGCCTGGAGTCCTGGTGGACCCTGTTGGTGGTGGCAGTCAAATGGCCTGCAGGCAGAGATGCTGTGTGGGGACCGACTTAGTCTTTGGGCGGGCATTAACCCTCCAGGATCCATGCCTCAATCATTTTGATAAATGTGAAGTACTGAACACTTTTGTGACCTAGGCAACTTCTCTTCTCAGTGATAATGCCTCCAGCTGCATTGAAGGTCCTTTCTGACAGGACGCTTGAAGCAGGGCAAGATAGAAGTTGGATGGCAAATTGTGACAGCTCTGGCCACAGGTCAAGCCTGCGCACCCAGTAATCCAGGGGTTTATCGTTGCTCACAGTGTCTACATCCACACTTAAGGTCAGGTAGTCGGCTACCTGCCGGTCCAGGCATTGGTGGAGGGTGGATCCGAAAGCGTTAAGGCGAGTTGTTGGACTAAAGAATGTCCGCATGTCCAATATCACCATGAGATCGCTAGAGCGTCCTGTCCTTGCCTGTGTGGACATGGGAGAAGGTTTACTGGCAGTGGTACCTTTATTCCGTTGTGCTGTGACATCACCTTTAAACGCACTGTAAAGCATAGTTGCCAGCTTGTTCTGCATGTGCAGCATCCTTTCTACCTTCAGGTGAGTTGGTAACATGTCCGCCACTTTGTGCCTATACCGAGGGTCTAGTAGCATGGCCACCCAGTACAGCTCATTCCCCTTGAGTTTTTTAATACGCTCAACAGGCTGGACAGCATGAAAGATGCCATCTGCACAAAGTTGGATCCAGATGTACTATCCAACTCCTCTTGCTCTACCTCAGTGATGTCAGGTAAGTTCTCCTCCTCCCCCCAGCCACGAACAATACCACGGGAGAGTTGAGCAGCACAAGCCCCCTGCGACGCCTGCTGCGGTTGTTCTTCTGCTGCCTCCTACTTCTAAAAAAAAAAAACGCCTTCCTCATCATCTGACTCCTCTTCCCCACACGACTCTTCCTCCTCCTCCTCCCCCCTCTGTGCTGCCGCAGGTGTTGAGGAAACATCTGGTTCTGATTAGAATTGATCCCACAACTCTTCCTCCTGTAACTGTTCCTGTTCACGCTCACCCACAGCTTGATCCACCACTCTACGCACGGCAAGGAGAGGAGGTGGCAGCAGGCCTGCCTGCAAGCCGTGGAGGTGTCACAACTGGGTCCGCTGCACAGCCACATACTCCCTGCTAGAGATGGCTCAAACGGTTCGCCGGCGAACGCTTCCAGGCGAACGTCTGGTAAAGTTTGCGGTTCTTCACGATCACAAACCCCCGGTAGTTCGCCTGGAAGCGTTCGCCAGCGAACCGTTTGGGCCATCTCTAGCAGGGAGTTCGCTCCCATAGTGCACCATTAGGGTCAACTTTGACCCTCTACATCACAGTCAGCAGGCACATTGTAGTCAATCAGGCTACACTCCCTCCTGGAGCCACTCCCCCCCCCTTATAAAAGGCAGGCATCGCCGGCCATTTCACTCACTCGTGTGCCTGCAGTAGTGATGTCGCGAGCCTCTGATTTTTGGTTCGCGAATCCTCTTCGCGAACCTCCGCAAAAGGTTCGGTTCACGAAAAAGTTCACGAACCGCAATAGACTTCAATGGGAGGCGAACTTTGAAAAATAGAAAAAATTCTACCGGCTGGAAAAATGATAGAAAACATGTTTCAAGGGACTTAATACCTGGAGGCAGACATGATTGAGTGAAATACACATCCAAAGTCCCAGGCAAAAATCTAGATTTCACATAAACCCCTATTTTAAGGTCAATTTTTAATTACAGGCCTACTCTGCTCTCCTCCTCCCTTCCTCCCTCCTTCCGAAGGGAGGAGGGTCTCATCTGCCAGAGAATTATAGTATTTCAAAAGCCAGCTTATATACCATGGCTGGGAATTGAACCCAGGTCAAAAGCCAACTCACGTTGGTTGGGAATTGAACCCAGGTCTCACTGTGTGGTGGGCAAGTACCTTAACTGCTCTACCACCAACACTACTAACTGAAGCTAGCCTAGCATGTACCATTTCTGCTCAATCCAAGAGAAAAATTAGACAAGACAAATAACATTTATATCACGCTTTTCTCCTGGCAGACTCAAAGCACCAGAGCTGCAGCCACTAGGGCACACTCTATAGGCAGTAGCAGTGTTAGGAAGACTTACCTAAGGTCTCCTACTGAATAGGTGCTGGCTTACTGAACAGACAGAGCCAATATTCAAACCCTAGTCTCCTGTGTCAGAGGCAAAGACCTTAAAAATTACACCATCCAGCCACTGCTTAAGGATTTGTAGCCAGGCATGGCCTTGCCTTTTGTGTTCAACAGTTGTCCAAAGAGAACCCTAGATAGTCAGGCACTGTACCACCAACACTACATGCTGAAGCCAGCCTAGCATGTACCATTTATACTCAATCCATTTATGCTCAAAAATACAAGAGAGAGAGAGAGAGAGAGAGAGAGAGAGAGAGAGAGAGAGAGAGAGAGAGAGAGAGAGAGAGAGAGAGAGAGCGAGAGAGAGAGAGAGAGATATGAATCTACCTGGCTATCTGGGTTCTCTTTGGACAACTGTTGAACACAAAAGGCAAGGTCATGCCTGGCTACACATCCTTAAGCAGTGGCTGGATGGTGTAATGGTTAAGGGCTCTGCCTCTGACACAGGAGACCAGGGTTTGAATCTTGGCTCTGCCTGTTCAGTAAGCCAGCACCTATTCAGTAGGAGACCTTAGGCAAGTCTTCCTAACACTGCTACTGCCTATAGAGTGTTCCGCTAGTAACTGCAGCTCTGGTGCCTTGAGTCTGCCAAACTGGAGAAAAGCGTGATATAAATGTTATTTGTCTTGTCTAATGTTTCTCTTGGATTGAGCAGAAATGGTACATGCTAGGCTAGCTTCAGTTAGTAGTGTTGGTGGTACAGCGGTTAAGGTACTTTCCCACCACACAGTGAGACCTGGGTTTAATTCCCAACCAATGTGAGTTGGCTTTTATGCTACAACTCCTTAAAGGGAACCTAAACTGAGAAGGATATGGATTTTTCCTTTTAAAATAATACCAGTTGCCTGAATCGCCTGCTGATCCTGTGTCTCTAATACTTTTAGCCACAGCCCCTGAACAAGCATGCAGATCAGGTGCTCTGACTGAAGTCAGACTGGATTAGCTGCATGCTTGTTTCAGGGTGTGATTCAGCCACTATTGCAGCCACAGAGATCAGCTGGACTGCCAGGCAACTGGTATTGTTTAACAGGAAACATCCATATCACTCTCAGTTAAGGTTCCCTTTAAGCATCCTAATGTTTTTCTTGGATTGAGCAGAAATGGTACATGCTAGGCTAGCTTCCGTTAGTAGTGTTGGTGGTACAGCAGTTAAGGTACTTGCCCACCACACAGTGAGACCTGGGTTCAATTCCCAGCCACAGTATGTAAGCTGGCTTTTGAAATACTATAATTCCCTGGCAGATGAGACCCTCCGGTAGGAGGGAGGAGGGAATAGGTAGGAGGGAGTAATATACAAGAGCCTAACTCTCCCTAGCAGAGTGTGTGTAGCAGCTGTCCCTTAACTAATTAGTGCAGGCAGACAAGTGAGCATGTGTGTGCATAGACAGCCTTGATAATTCATACTGTGTGTGCCACTGCCAGGCCCAGCACATTCAGTGACTACCTGTGTGTGTGACAGGTGCACATTACCCATCACTGCATATACCTACCTGTTGTTCACTGTGCACCCACCCACCTACATGAGCGCACGCAGTGTCACTGTGCCTGTCCACTACCTGTCTGTGTGTGACAGGTGCACATTGTAACACCCATTACTTACTGCATATAACTACCTACCTGTTGTTCACAGTGCACCCACCTACCTACGTGAGTTAAGCGCACGCAGTGTCACTGTGCCTGTCCGCTACCTGTCTGTGTGTGACAGGTGCACATTGTAATACCCATTACTGCATATACCTACCTGTTGTTTTCAGTGCACCCACCTACCTACGTGAGTGCATGTAGTGTGATATATCACTCCTTGTATAACTGTTAACTGCACATTGTATTAGTCAGTGCATACCTTTCACTTCATCCCCCCCAATATGGGCAAAACAAAAGGCAGAGGCAGGCCACCTGGCAGGTCTGTTCGAGGTCACGCTGTCGTGTTTGGGTATCGCCTTTTTTGAGAAATAATTGCGGCCTGGTATCTTCCACTGTGGTGTCCCAATGGCCACAAATTTTCGGAAGGCCTCAGAGTCCACCAGCTGGTATGGTAACAGCTGGCGGGATAACAGTTCCGCCAAGCCAGCTGTCAGACGGGCAGACATTGGCTTCTTCCGCTCAAAGATTTCACTCATAGACACCTGGCTGCTGCTGTGGGCAAGAGGAGCAGGAACTGCTCAAGGTGAGAGGCGGTGTGGAGAAGAGTGGCTGTGAAGGTGCAAGGGAGAAAGCTGCTGAAGATGATGCACCTGAAGGAGGAAGAGGAGAAGGATGGTGGCTTTTCTTTTGTGTGCTGCTTTTTCTCAGGTGGTCTTCCCATTGCAGCTTGTGCCTTTTATGCATGTGCCTTCATAAGGCAGTTGTCCCTACATGGGTGTTGGCCTTTCCACTGCTCAATTTTTGGTGGCAGAGAGTACAGATGGCATTGCTCTGATCTTTGGCATAAACACAAAAAAATGTCCACACCGCTGAGCAACCCTGCGGTGTGGGCACTATGGTGGCGTCAGCAGCTGACGTTGAAGGGCATGTTGGCTGGCTGTCCATATGTGGTGATACATGGCACCGGAGACTGCCACCAGCTTTTTCTGGCGACGAGCTCCCCCTGCTTCTTTCAGGAACTCGTCTCCTCCTACTCCTCTCTGACTCCCCCTCTGAACTGTCCCCTTGGTCATCTGGGGCTTGATTCACTAACCGGCGCTAAGTGTTAGCGCTGGTGTGAAAAGCTCTTTTTGGACGCTAGTATTCGCAAATCTACTTTGCGCGCAGCCCTGTGCACTGCGCGTGCAGCGCAGGTGTGCCAATATTAGTGCGCGGTGCGACGATAACGTTGCACCTGCTGGCCCTTAAAAGTCGCACCCGGTGCAACGAAAATGGCGCATCGGGTGCCCCCGAAGTGGCGCATCATAGCGCTACTTAACGGGCACCCAATGCGCCATTTTCGTCGCACCGGGTGCGACTTTTAAGGGCCAGCAGCGCACAGAGGGATTTTTTCAAATGTGTGGGCACAAACGACCTAACACCGTGGTTTGCGCACACTAACACTTAGGGCACACTAACCGGCCTAGCGCCGGTTAGTGAATCAAGCCCCTTGTCTCTTAGGAACCCACGTGGCATCTGTATCATCACAATCATCATAATCATCCTCCCCAGCTTCGCTTGCCTCAGACACCTCATAAACTACATCAACAGCAGGCAGTGTTGATCGGATACCTCATTATCCTATTCGAGTTTGGTCGAATTCGGATAGTAAACAATCCGAATTCACTCGAAGTTCGATATTCGAGTTAATCGAATATCCGATTCGAACTCGGATATCCGACGTCACTATCCGAGTCTGTATTCGAGTAAAATATTCGAGCTGGCCTTAAATAGCTTTTAAAACTTGTATTGGAGGTCAATGATGCATGAAACCACATTTTTTATGAAGAAAAACATCAAGTGATTATGTAGTGATGTAGTAGTTATAAAAAAGGTATCAAAATAGTAAATTAACTTCATGAAAAGTGTTTGCATGAGAAGGTGTGTCCAAAATGGTTGTAAGTTGGAAGTCTTCATTTACGTCGTCTTCATCATTTTCTTCTTCTATATCTTCTTCTTCTTCTATATCTTCTTCTTTTTCTTCTTCTTCTATATCTTCTTCTACTCGAATCTTCTTTATCTTCTACTTCTTGTATCTTCTTCAATTATCTTTTTCTTCTTCTATATCTTCTTCTTCTTCTATATCTTCTTCTTTTTCTATATCTTCTTCTTCTACTTCTATATCTTCTTCTTCTTCGTCGTCTTCTTCTTCTTCTTCTTGTATATCGCCTTCTTCTTCAATATCTTCTTCTTCTATAGCTTCTTCTTCTTCTATATCTTCTTCTTCTTCTATATCTTCTTCTATATCTTCTTCTTCTTCTTCCTCTTCTTCTATATCTTCTTCTTCTTCTATATATTCTTCTTCTTCTATATCTTCTTCTTCTATATCGCCTTCTTCTTCTATATCTTCTTCTTCTTCTTCTATATCTTCTTCTTCTTCTATATCTTCTTCTATATCTTCTTCTTCTTCTTCTTCTTCTTCTTCTTCTTCTTCTTCTTCTTCTTCTTCTTCTATATCTCCTTCTTCTTCTATATATTCTTCTTCTTCTATATCTTCTTCTTCTATATCTTCTTCTTCTTTCTTCTTCTTCTTCTTCTTCTTCTTCTTCTTCTTCCTCTTCTTCTCTATCATTATATTATGTGTCTTGGTTTTCCTTTCTTTTGTAATATTTTTTTTACTTCATTTGTGGAAATATTTTATTTTAATAACACCATAGTTATATTTGTGTTGATAGCATAATAGGTACTAGTGGCACATTGCAAGCCACAGCGCCTTTTTCTATGTACCCTGGCAGTGGTAAAACACAGACATCAGCAGGAGGAGGAAGTAGTTGCAGCTATTGTAGTTTGGTAATAGCTGGTAGGAGAGTGGATGGCAGCAGAAAATAGTTCTTCTTCTGTTCTCCCTGGCAGTGGTAGCAGCACACAGACAGCAGAAGCTCAATGCAGCTACAGGAGGAGGAGTAGTGTGTGTCAGGCAGTGTGATGTGACTGACAAAATAGGCCCTGGTTCCTAGCGGTGGTACCAGGGCCGTAAATGAACATCATGAGGTTCTAGACAGTGGTTATGAAGCCCACATTGTGTCCAATACACAATTGGGACAGCACAGTTTTCAACTCGGACACCTCTAAAATAATTTAATTTTTTTTTCAAAATAATGTAGCTATTTGTGAGCGTAAATAGCTGGTGGCGCATGGGCAGCAGCGCCTTGTAATGTGTTCCCTGGCAGTGGAAACATACAGACAGCAGGAGGAAATACAGCAGCAGGCAGCGTGAGGAGGATGAGTGTGTGGCAGACTGGCAGCAGGCAGCAGGCAGGAGGGCAGGCAGCGAGACATAATAGGCCCTGGGTCCTAGTGGTGGTACCAGGGCCGTAAATAACACCATGAGGTTCCAGACAGCGGTCGTGAAGCCCACATTGTGCTCAATACACAATTGGGACAGCACAGTTTTCAACCCGGACACCTCTAAAATAATTTAATTTTTTTTTTCAAAATAATGCAGCTATTTGTGAGCGTAAATAGCTGGTGGCGCATGTGCAGCAGCACCTTTTAATGTGTTCCCTGGCAGTGGAAACATACAGACAGCAGGAGGAAATACAGCAGCAGGCAGCGTGAGGAGGATGAGTGTGTGGCAGACTGGCAGCAGGCAGCAGGCAGGAAGGCAGGCAGCGAGACATAATAGGCCCTGGGTCCTAGCGGTGGTACCAGGGCCGTAAATAACATTATGAGGTTCCAAACAGCGGTCGTGAAGCCCACATTGTGTTCAATACACAATTGGGACAGCACAGTTTTCAACCCGGACACCTCTAAAATAAATTAATTTTTTTTTTTCAAAATAATGCAGCTATTTGTGAGCGTAAATAGCTGGTGGCGCATGTGCAGCAGCACCTTTTAATGTGTTCCCTGGCAGTGGAAACATACAGACAGCAGGAGGAAATACAGCAGCAGGCAGCATGAGGAGGATGAGTGTGTGGCAGACTGGCAGCAGGCAGCAGGCGGGAGGGCAGGCAGCGAGACATAATAGGCCCTGGGTCCTAGCGGTGGTACCAGGGCCGTAAATAAACTCCATGAGGTTCCAGACAGTGGTCGTGAAGCCCACATTCTGTCCAATACACAATTGGGACAGCACAGTTTTCAACCAGGACACCTCTAAAATAATTTAATTTTTTTTTTCAAAATAATGCAGCTGTTTTTGAGCGTAAATAGCTGGTGGCGCATGGGCAGCAGCACCTTGTAATGTGTTCCCTGGCAGTGGAAACATACAGACAGCAGGAGGAAATACAGCAGCAGGCAGCGTGAGGAGGATGAGTGTGTGGCAGACTGGCAGCAGGCAGCATGCGGGAGGGCAGGCAGCGAGACATAATAGGCCCTGGGTCCTAGCGGTGGTACCAGGGCCGTAAATAAACACCATGAGGTTCCAGACAGTGGTCGTGAAGCCCACATTGTGTCCAATACACAATTGGGACAGCACAGTTTTCAACCCGGACACCTCTAAAATAATTTAATTTTTTTTTTCAAAATAATGCAGCTATTTTTGAGCGTAAATAGCTGGTGGCGCATGGGCAGCAGCACCTTGTAATGTGTTCCCTGGCATTGGAAACATACAGACAGCAGGAAGAAATACAGCAGCAGGCAGCGTGAGGAGGATGAGTGTGTGGCAGACTGGCAGCAGGCAGCAGGCAGGAGGGAAGGCAGTGAGACATAATAGGCCCTGGGTCCTAGCGATGGTACCAGTGCCGTAAATAAACACCATGAGGTTCCAGACAGCGGTCGTGAAGCCCACATTGTGTCCAATACACAATTGGGACAGCACAGTTTTCAACCCGGACACCTCTAAAAAAATTTAATTTTTTTTCAAAATAATGCACTATTTTTGAGCGTAAATAGCTGGTGGCGCATGGGCAGCAGCACCTTTTAATGTGTTCCCTGGCAGTGGAGACACAGACAGCAGGAAGAAATACAGCAGCAGCAGCAGCAGGTGTAATGTGTGTGTGGCTGTGTGCCACTTCATGTCCCCCTCTCGCCGACAACAGGGGCCAGGAATTCGCCTTCCACCCAAGCCTGGTTCATTTTGAGAAACGTCAGTCTGTCCACAGACTTGTGAGACAGACGAGATCGCTTCTCAGTGACGACTCCACCGGCTGCATTGAAGCAACGCTCTGACAGTACGCTGGAAGGGGGGCAGGAGAGCACTTCCAGGGGTCGTACTGCGCAAGCTCGCTCTAGATCGGCAGGTGCTTGACCCAATACTCCATGGGATCAACAGGGGCAATGCTGTCAAGCCCACTGAAGGACCCCATGTAGTCAGCCACCATGCGGGTCAAGCGCTGTCTGTGACTGGAGAAGGATGCTGCTGCAGGCACCTCCTCTCTAGTCCCTGGCAGCTCTTCACTCATGTAGAGCTCGTTGGTCAGAGACAGCAGGTGTGTGGTGTGCGTGCGCTTGCTGCTGGTGGATGCAGGCACCTGCTGCTGCCTCTGTGCTGGCTGGACAGTGGGGGTGGATGGCTGAGGGAAGGCTTCCTCCAAGCGCTCAACAAGGGACAGCTGCAAATCCCTCATTTGTTGCACACTGTCTCCTCCTGCAGGCAGGAACTGGCTGAGCTTCCCCTTCAGACGTGGGTCCAGCATCATGCAGATCCAGATGTCCTCCCTCTTCTTCATCTGGATGATCCTTGGGTCCTTGCGCAGGCACCTCAGCATGTGCGCTGCCATTGGGAAGAGTCTGGCCACGTCTGCTGGCACATCATCGGCAGCCCCAGAGCCAACAGTGCTGTCCTCCTCATCCTCTGCCTCCTCCACCTCATCCTCTCTCCACCCCGCACCACTCCAGCTGCGCTCTGCTGCTCCCCCTCATCAGCAGCAAGGTCAGGGACCTCCACCAATTCCAAGCCCTCCTCCTCAGAGGTGGCCTGTGAAGCTGCCTGCAGCTCCTGCTGGTCTAAGGCTGCCGCTCCCTCTTCCAGCAGTGCATACAGGGCCTTGTCCAGCACACACACCATGGGGACCCACTCGCACACCATTGCATGGTCCCTGCTTACCATGTTGGTGGCCTGCAGGTAGGGTGCCAGCACTGAGCACACCTGCTGCATGTGCCCCCAGTCCTCCGTGGAGATGATGGACAGGAGGTTGGTGGCGGCACGCCCAGTTGCAGTGATGGCGGCAACTGTTGCTCGTGTAACGTACTGGCTGACAGCCTGCCTCTGTTCAACCTGACGCTCCAACATCACCAGGGTGGAGTAGTGTTGGGCGAACAGTGTTCGCCACTGTTCGGGTTCTGCAGAACATCACCCTGTTCGGGTGATGTTCGAGTTCGGCCGAACACCTGGTGGTGTTCGGCCAAACTGTTCGGGTTCGCCCGAACTGCTGAATGCCCGGCCGAACAGGGCCCCTGTTCGGCCGAACAGGGCTCTGTTCGGCCGAATACGGCCCCCCTATGGGGTCGCAGGCATAAGGGGGAGCATGCCCCGATCGCGGGGGGGGGCAGAAATTCCCCCCACCCCCTCCGCTAGCGCTCCCCCCTCTGCCCGCTTCCCCATACAAAAGTTTGACGAAAGTAAAATAGTACCGGTGGTGGTGGCTGGCTGCTGCAGTGGCTGGCTGGCACTATGAAGTGACTGAGGAGGAGGAGTCAGAGTAGGACGCGTTGAGGGAGGCCGGGCAGCGGACGGTTCAGCGGTAGTACCCTTGTGGTACTTCCGCCCTTTCTCTGACCTCACGTCCTCTGCGTGATGACGCATAGGAGGGTACGCGTGACGCGCACCCTCGTATGCAGAGGACGTGAGGTCAGAGAAAGGGCGGAAGTACCACAAGGGTACTACCGCTGAACCGCCCGCTGCCCGGCCTCCCTCAACGCGTCCTACTCCGACTCCTCCTCCTCAGTCACTTCATAGTGCCAGCCAGCCACTGCAGCAGCCAGCCACCACCACCGGTACTATTTTACTTTCGTCAAACTTTTGTATGGGGAAGCGGGCAGAGGGGGGAGCGCTAGCGGAGGGGGTGGGGGGAATTTCCGACCCCCCCCCCCCCGCCCCCGCGATCGGGGCATGCTCCCCCCTTATGCCTGTGACCCCATAGGGCCCCCAAAAGCGGGATGTTCGGGGAGTTCGGGGTTCGGCCCGAACATGCCGAACATCGCGGCCATGTTCGGCGAACGTTCCCGAACCCGAACATCTAGGTGTTCGCCCAACACTAGGGTGGAGTCCCAGCGAGTTGGAACATCGATCATGAGCCGAGTGCCGGAAATGATGCACAACCTTCCTTGCCGCCTCAAGGAGTCGGTCCATTCCCTGGTAGGTCCGCAGGAACTTTTGGACTACCAGGTTCAGGACGTGGGCCAGGCAGGGGATGTGGGTCAGGTCTTCCCTGCTGATTGCAGCAACCAGGTTTGCCCCATTGTCGGACACCACCTCTCCGACTCTGAGGTCTCTGGGGGTCAGCCAATTCCTCTCCTGCTCTCGGAGTTTGGCCAGGACAAGGTTCGCTGTCAGTTTGGTCTTCCCCAGGCTGACCAATTCCAGCAGCCCTTGGCAGTGGCGGGGCTTCACGCTGCTGCTGAGGCAGGGGGTTTGGGCTGGTGTTCCGGAGGATGGAAGCAGATCAGAGGAACCTGCTGCTGTTCCGCTGACCCTGCATGGTGGCACCACCTACTGCGTTGTTGCTGCTGCTGCTGCTCTGACAGTGCCCGATGCTTCTCCCCCCTCCTCACCCCCTTCCACCAAGCTGACCCAATGCGCGTTGAAGGACAGATAGCGGCCTGTTCCAAACCGGCTGCTCCACGAGTCCATGGTGACGTGGACCCGTTGACCCACCGCGTGATCCAGCCCTCTCCCGACATTGGCCATCACAGAGCAGTGAAGTGCAGGGATGGCCGTCCGTGCAAAAAAATGTCGGCTGGGGATTGGCCAATCGGGGGCTGCACACATCAGGAGCGCACGCATATCGCTCCCCTCCTGCACAAGGCAATAAGGCAGGAGTTGGGAGCACATGGCCCGTGCCAGCAAGCTGTTCAGCTGATGCACGTGACGGCTGCTGGGAGGCAGAACGCTGACCACCCCCTGGAAAGTGTCGCTGAGCAGGGTCTGGCGACACCTTTTGCTGGCACGGGAATCACTGGAGGGAGCAGAGGAGGCCACTGAGGACTGGCTGCCAGAACAGGCCTCAGTGTCGGCGGCAGGAGTTGCAGAGGGGGGAGGAGCAGTGCGTTTATGACGCACTCCTGCTGGTGCTGCTGGAGGAGGTGGAGGAGGGAGGGTGGCTGCTGCCGATGGCTTTGCAGTGGTGGCGGGTCTGCCACTGCCACTGCCAGCTTCCTTCAACTTCATGAACTACTCATGCTCATGAAAGTGTTTTCCTGCCAGATGGTTCACCAGAGAGATGGTGCCGTACGCAGAGGGCTCCTTCCCTCTGCTGAGCTGCTGGCGGCACTGGTTGCAGGTGGCATACTTGCAATCCACATATGGCAGGGTGAAAAAATTCCAAATTGGGGAGGTGAAGTTTCCCCTTCGTCTCGAAGGTGCTGCTGCTGCTGGTCTCCCTGTGGTGGTTGGGGGGGGGGGAAGGTTTCTTGGCGAGGCTGGTGGCACTGGCAGAACTCTCCGGATCAGCACGCTGTATGGCCTGCATACCACGCCCACTTCTGATCCTGTCTATGTCTGCGATGCTGATCCTTCTAGCAAGGCCCGCAGACGCATCCTCCTCCTCCTCCTCAGAGCTGATGACATCCCCAGGATCTGCCACCCAGTGTCTGTCCTTCACCCTGTCATCATCATCCTCCCCCTCTGCAAACATATCCTGCTGGGATGACCCCACAAACTCCCCTTCTGCATGCATGGGCTGATGGACACTCACCACTGTCTGACTGTCCAAAGCATCATCCCCCAAAGTGCCCATCAGCATTACTTCCTCCTCCAATTCTGCCACAACAGCACTCCATACGCTCGCTGTGCTTGGGGATAAGAAGGTGCTGAGTGACAGGGTTCTGGTGATGCCTGCTGGGGCTGGAGAACTGCACTCCTCCTCCTCCTCCCCAGGCAGTGCTGGGCGGCTGCTGCTGCTCTTGTGAACAGGAGTGGTGGCGGGGGTGGAGGACTCGGTTCCAGAGCTTATGGTGGCCTGCTCATCCACCATCAGTTCCACCACAGAGTCTGCGTCCTTCTCCTCAATAGGACGGCTACGACCTGGCGGTGGGAGGAACATGTGCGCCACACGCTGCTGCTGTGTCTCTGCAGCGTGACTCCCAGCTGTTGGGCGGCCAAGGCGTCCACGGCCAGTGGCTAATGGCGGAATAGCCACTGGTGCAGACGCAGAACTGTGCATGGTGGTGGTGGTGGCGTGGCTGCCACAACCTCCTCTCTTGCTGACGCCCTTGCTGCCCTTGCTGCCTCTGCCCAAACCGCGGCTGCCAGTGCCAGACATTGTATATTTTTAAGATTATACAAATGAAAAAAAAAGTTATGTATGTAAAGGCTGACATGTGGGGTACTTTAATGGGGTGGGACTGGTGGTGGTGGGTGTGTGAGGTGACGGATAGGTGTACTCTACAGCAGAAATCGGTGTAGCGCTAACGAGAGAGTGCGCAGTGCGCACACAAAGACCCTAGCTGACGCTGACTGACGGTGTCCCTATACACAGACTACAGTACAGTACAATTCAGCGAATACACAATACAAGTAATATAAACAAAAGGGGGGGTGTAACACTCACGAGAGGGTGTGGACAGCGCAGACGTGCACTGCGCACACAAAGACCCTAGGTAACGCGGTGACGGACGGTCCCTATACACAGACACTACACTACACTACAGAGAAATCAGAAAAAGATGGACCGCGCCATAGTGCATTAGTCATAAAAGATAGTTTATTGCAAATTAAAAGTTATACTCACAAACTTAATTGTGTCACTCGCATGTCAGCGGGCAGCCAACCGCTTATCTCAGCAGCGGCGGAGATAAGCGGTAAGAACACTCTATAAAAAAAAAAATATACCGTATATACTCGAGTATAAGCCGAGATTTTGGGACCAAAAAATTGTCCCAAAAGTGGGGGTCTCGGCTTATAGTCGAGTCTTAACTTAGTGGCAGTGTCAGCCCCCCCTCCCCGAGTGCCCCCTCTATCAAATGCGGTTCAGCTTTTGCGGGCAATTGGTACCTTGTGCCGGCCGAATGCACCGCAATTGATGTCACGGATCCACGTGTCTCCAAACTTCATCCTCCTCATTGCCACATGCTAGATGGTGTACACAGCGGAGCGGGAGCCTTCACTCACCCGCCCTCGTTTGCAGCGCGGAGAATATGCGGCTCTCTGTCCCAATTAATACACGCTGATCGCAAATAGCAGGAGCGGGAGCTTTTCACTCACCGTTCCACATCGGCAGATTCCCCCTGCATGCCTGTAATGGACTCGCTCCTATGACGCCCTCTAGTGGCGTTTCGCCACTGCCTGACGTCATAGGAGTGAGTCCATTACAGGCATGCAGGGGGAATCTGCCGATGTGGAACGGTGAGTGAAAAGCTCCCGCTCCTGCTATTTGCGATCAGCGTGTATTAATTGGGACAGAGAGCCGCATATTCTCCGCGCTGCAAACGAGGGCGGGTGAGTGAAGGCTCCCGCTCCGCTGTGTACACCATCTAGCATGTGGCAATGAGGAGGATGAAGTTTGGAGACACGTGGATCCGTGACATCAATTGCGGTGCATTCGGCCGGCACAAGGTACAAATTGCCCTCAAAAGCTGAATGGCATTTGATAGAGGGGGCACTCGGGGAGAGGACGACACTGACACTAAGTCACGACACTGGCGCTAAGTTGTGACTCGGGCGGAGGTTGGGCAGCATGTCACTTCTATCTGCAGTGTTTAGAATATATAGAGAAATTCAGGTGCAGTGTTGCTACTTCCTGATGCATGGAAGCAGATATATTGTTAACAGCCTGTGCTTGGAATGAGCTTACCTGCCACCTCTGCCGTGGGCTAGGGAACAGCCAACTTACAACTTGTGATTAGACACTAATGAGGGGGGAAAATAACAGGCTAAACTCTCTAAATACATACAATGTGCATTTCTCTGTTTTCCTTCTGTCCTGTGCAAGAAGTCAGGTCCACTTTAACTAGCAATAGGGGATCCTTCATCCATCTTGTTTGCTTTTAGTTGATGCTATGCTGGCAATGAACACCCCTATATGCACATTGCATAGTGCTAATCCTTAAACTGTTTCCCTGCTCTGATTACACCTTATTATAGCTGCTGCATTTCCTATCCCCGGCTTATACTCGGGACACTAATTTTTTCCTGTTTTTTAAGGTGAAAGTTGGGGGGTCGGCTTATACTCGGGTCGGCTTATACTCGAGTATATACGGTATATATTTTTTTTATAGAGTGTTCTTATTAGGTAGGAATTTTAATATGTGTTAGTATAAGGTTCCTCCAGTTGCATTTGGTGCACATCGTTTGTACTAAAAATTCGTAGACTGCCACACGAAAGTAATTGAATAGTGGACCATGATGATTGGATGCGTAATATAATATTTTATGCACCATTGTGGAGGTCTTTGATTCCATGTTCTTTTCAGAGTTGTTTCTGTGTGTAATTCACTACGATAGGAATACATTACGTTTGTGAGGTATTACTGTTGTTATTAATATGGTTTTTAATGATGTTGTAACAGATCTGTATTTATATATTGATATATACCCGTTCTTCTGATGTAGAGTATAAATTATAGTGTTTATTAACTTCCCCCTTTGTATAAAAGCTTTGTGTATATGGGTATCGGTGCAGTGGGAGATGACGCGCTGGCTAGCGGCATAATAATATTGATTTTTAACATAAACCTCCGCATCACAGCCCAGCCGTCCCCACGGCGTTTTGTCAATAAAGTTCATTGAGGCTTCCCCCTGTTGCTAAGGCGACAGTGCGAGGAAATACTATATATGTTTCCCCGTAAGCGTGCGATGTCATCTGATGAAGGCGCCGTGCGCCAAAACGCGTAATGACGTCACACGCCTATTGAACACAGCCACGCCTACCTCCCAGCGAGACGGAGCCCAAGTCACCGGGAACTACGCGCTGCTGGCCACAGCGCGTCATCTGCCCCTGCTGAGATAAGCGGTTGGCTGCCCGCTGACATGCGAGTGACACAATTACGTTTGTGAGTATAACTTTTAATTTGCAATAAACTATCTTTTATGACTAATGCACTATGGCGCGCTCCATCTTTTTCTGATTTCTCCGCCAAGCTACCCGACTACGGAGCGTCGCATTGCATGAACTTGTACAAAGATTACACCTCTGGTTGACTATCCGGGACTAGGAGCGCAAGAGATCGTTTTGTGTTTGTTAGAGTACACTACAGTACTAACTAAACAATAGAAGAATCTAGCTAAACAATAGAACAGGTGTGACTAGATTACAGAGAGCAGATACAGGACAGGTATAACAGTAAAGCTGGGCCTTGCTAACTACAAAATAGTACAATAATCTATCTAAAGGTGGCCATACATGGTACAATTTTTCAATTAGATAATTTAGTTCGATTATTCCATTAGATCGAATATAAAGATTTTTCCAGCATGTCCGATCATTTTTCCAGAAAAAACGGGATAATCGTTCGAATTTCTTGATCGAAAAAAAATATATTTTCAACTTTCATTCAATTCGATCATTTAGACGGGAAAATCGAATGTTTTTATTGTACTGTGTATGGCCACCATAACACAGAAGTAGTACAGTAGAGTAGGACAGGTGAGAGCACAGGTAACTAGAGACTAGAGCACAGAGCAGGGCAGGCTGCCTTGCCTAGGCACAGGTCCTAGCTGCTGCAGCTGCAGCAGCACCAGTGACAGTCTCCTTCCCTAGTCCCTAATCACACAAACTAAACTGCCTAAAATACAATCTATCTACAATACAAAGCAATACAGGTGAATATCAAGTGTTGGAGTGTAAAAACGCTTGGTGTATTGAACAATAAATGCACTACTTGCACAGACAAAAAGCACTGGAGCAGTCTCTCAGTACAGTCAGTCAGTAAGTCACAAGCAGGACGAGTGAGGCAACATGGTGCCCGCTATTTATAGAGGGGGGCTTGGCCAGGCTCCCCCTCTGTGATTGGCTGCAGTCAGAGGGCTGGGAGCCCTCTGATTTGCTTGTGAGGACTCGAGGTGACGTCACCCGCTGATGACGCTTTCCGAGCTCCGTATTCGAGCTCGGATAGCTCGGATATCTCCGGATAGCTGATTGCTATCCGAATGCGCTCGGATAGCACAGCCCGGATAGCTAATACTATTCAAGCTCGGTATTCGAGCTTGAATAGTAAAAAAAGAGCTAGGATATCCGAGTATCTCGGATATCCTAGCTCGGATGAGCATCACTGACAGCAGGTACTTTATCATCCTCCTCCTCACACGTTACGTCCAATGTGTCGCCTAACTCAGACATATGAGGTGGTGTAACTTGCTTAGCACCTTCATCTTGTTGTAGCAATAATGGCTGTGAATCAGTGATTTCCCCACCAAATAACTCCTGCGAAGTGTCAAATGTAGCGGATGTGGTACTTGGAGTAGTGCTGGTGGCTGTGGAAGATGAGGTGTTCTGTGTTAAATAGTCACTGGTATTGTTTAAAAGGAAATAAATATGGCAGCCTCCATTTCCTTCTCACTTCAGTTTTCTTTAAAATTCATCCTGATTTTGTGTAAAAGGAAATAGCCATAAAACGAAATGGCTATTCTTTCTGCACGTGGACTATCATAAATTTGAATTTGTGTGCATTCAGCTTTCTGCCTTACTCAATTTCATTTTCTCAGCAGCCAGCTGTCCCTTAAAGAAGTACATTACTTTATCAATTTTGTAAATGAACCTATGCACCGCATACCTATGATAGAAAAATCAAAAGCGTGCACTGAGACAAATGAAATGTGTTCATAGCATGTGATTGAGAGCCTCATCTCAAACACAGGCTGGCTGCCTGGCTGTGTATAAGACACGCATTGATGTAACAGATGCATAGACTATTACATGTTGGTAGTGGCTATAGTAGCTGTCTGTAAACATAATAAACTGGATGGCAGAAAGCGAGGAAAGATCCTTCTGCTAACATTTTGAGATTTGCACTTGTTCTGTGAAGACATTTTGTATTTGACTTCCTGTTTCAGTAATGTGAAATCATACAACAGGTGTGAGGCGTTGAAATGATGACACAATTCTCCATACATTCCTGGAATGGCCATTAGCATGTTCTGCTTTTCCATAATACAGCATCATGTATTAGGAATTCTGTGTAGGGTGTATATTTCAAACACTTTTTTCAAAAAAGATATGTTGCTGTTTTTTTTTTTTCCCTTCATGCAATGAAACACATATTGCCAACATAAATTGTATTCTATAACATTAAATGATTACAACACAATGGCCCATATGCAGTTCATTTTTTTACCTGTGTTTTCTCCTAGGTGATATTTTCACAAATTGTAAATAAAATGCTTTTTATACTGCCAGGAAGCAAACATATACTCAACATATTTTTACCTACTTTTTGGCACTTTTTGAATTGCAAAGTACTAAAAAGTTATTTTAAATAGAAGATGAAAAGTTATCACCTAGGAGAAAACTTAGGAGAAAAAGTGAATTGCATATGCCCCAATATCAGTTAGCTAAAGCAGCATTATCCTCTTTTGTTTGAAAAACAAAGAACAGGTACTTCATTTGCTCTCCCTTGTCCTTTCTCTATATTCAGCAGAAGTATGAATTTGCTTTGGGGTCTCATTGATCTCCAGTTATCTGCAGTTTACCTAGGGTACTTCTAAGTTGCTTTGTGAAATACCACTTTGTACTTGAATTTTTGCATTCATGTATTAATTTCTGTCTATGTGAAATAATGCACAGTAAGTGTCTGTCATTCTCGAAATAATTTTGCAGCATTTATAAAGTATCCACTTTGTCTACATTAACTACTTTAGGACCAAGCTAACTGAAATCTACACCCTGTTTTGGTGGTTACCTAGGTGGCAGGGCGTAGATTTCAATCAGCCGCCTCTGCACGCATCCACCATTTCAGTCTATCCCACTGATCTTGCCACTGAATCCCGACGTCTCTCGCCGCAGCTCACTTGCTCTGCTTGTCTGTATGAGGCCAGAGCCCTGTGAGCGGGTCAAAAGCCGATTTCATTGGCTCCTGGCCCTGTCTTTCAATGTAAGCAACTCCCATCGGCTTACATGAAAGACAGGGTCAGAAGCCAATGAAAGCAGCTCCTGACCAGCTCACAGGAACTCTGCCGTCATAGAGACAGCAGAGTGGATGGCCCAGGTTCCCAACGAGCGGCGGTGATGGCGATTGCGGCAGGTATGTGCGGCGATTTGTTGTTATCTGTCGGTGTTCTGCTGTTTCTGGTACCGGCGGTCTCTGGTCCTTAAGTGGTTAACTAAGCTGAGAACTAAAGATGAAAGACGAAAAACTGTGCCCACTTGTCTGTAGAGGGTGCCACCATAGTGAAAGTTAATTTACCTGAGTGACGTCCTTTTGCTGCTGTGCTCCATCCCACTTCCACAATTAACAAAATTGGGTTAGCACCGCCAGAAGTATTATATAGCTCTTTTATTCATCAGGCAGCAATTACAGACTGCTGTTTTGGGCTATGGAGCCCTTTTTCAAATTGCAGAAATAGCCATGACAGTTTAAAACACACACATCAAATGTTTAAATAACCAAACCACACGATCACGCACCAATCAGTGGGCAGAGCACGCCATTCCACTCACTGGGTGCTCCTTTATTGCTATACAGTGCTCCATCCCACTGACACTTCCTGTTTCACAGATGAAGTTCTGGATGTGAAACAGGAAGTGTCGGGAGGGTAGTGCAAAGTGTGGAGTGCTGCAGCAAGATGACATCATATAGGTAAATGAACCCTCTCTGCAGCAGCCCCTTCATATACGAGCGTGTAGGTTTTGAGTCTTGTGAACTGGCTCTGTAAAATTTGTAAGCTATAGTTTCACTATACACAAGACATTCTGGGTGTGTACCTGGCTTCAGGGGCACAAAGAGATGATTTACATTATAAAATAACCGTGCTTGCGCACTTTAAGCTGAATTATTGTAAATAACACCTCCCTGAGTACAGGGTGCGGATGAGTCCCCTGCCTCTCACCATGGACAAGGATGCTCTGTGGAGGAGGTCTTGCTACCCCCACTCCACAGAGTGCTATCTTGAAATTGCTTTGGGAATAGATATTGGGTCATAATTTCCTAAAGAATATTAGCCTGAATGCATGAAAACACGTTACCGGTGCTTGGGAGGGCTAGCACGTGTTGTCTTTTTTTAAATATCTGATTAAAAGTGTACTGTTGTTTAAAACTTTAAAAGTTTCACCAATTTGCTCAGGATAATATCTCTCAGCATGAGGAAGCCAAAAACAGGTAAACATGTTTTCCCGTCAAAAATTTAGAATCAATTTTCTCAAAAACTACCAGGTGGTGCACGAAAGACCAGCCCGGCAGCCTCTCATGAGTGAGAGCCTACAGGCAAACACTGGCCAGTCTTGTGTGCCTCCTACTTGATCCCTATTCTGTGTGTCTTCCCCGGCTTTATTAAAGCCTGTGCTGCCTGCATTTGCTGCTGTATACAACAATTACAACAATTGCGCTTACAGAATCAACACAATTATAAACTATCTATATGCGTGGTGCGCGCTTAATACCATCTTATGTACGATAGTCACAGTCAAGTTCCCAAATATAGCAGCGCTCCAGACCTATCTAGCTTGGAGTAAAACCTGATTAATGTCCACAAAAAGTGTTACGGGTTGGGAGACTGTTGACCTCACCACTGATATAGAACCACTCCAACACAGAGTCTAAGTGACCACGGGTCTTCACCAACACCTCCCTAGTGGAGATACTGGAACACCCCCCTAATGGGGATGCCGGACTTTGCTGCCTAGTGCCCACTAGGTTGCGCTGGAGGAAGCTCCACAGTGGTTCAGAGAACAGGAGGATACTGCTGAGTGAAGGGCTCTTGCGAAGAGACGTATTCCACAGAACATGCCAAGGGTCAGGGCAGGCAGAGTTCAAGAATGGTCGGGGTCACAAGCCAAGGGTCAGGGCAGGCGGAGTTCAAGGATGATCGATGTCACAAGCTGAAGGTCAGGGCAGGCGCAGTTCAAGGATGGTCGAGTACACAGGCCGGGTCACAACAGGAGATCAGAATATAAGCAAGGTATCACACTAGGAAAATTCTGGCACCAGAATTCACGCCTGCGCATGCGCAGTGCACAGCGGCGTGTGCGCGCACATCTTCACGCAAGTGCAGTGCACAACCCCGCGTATGCGCGCACCGCGCCCAGCGCATGAGCGCACACCGTGCAACACCGTGCGCCATCTTGTTTTGAGAGGAACTACAAGGCTCAGCGTCCTCCGCGCGCACGCATAGAGACACCTGCCTGGAGGCGCTGAGAGTCACGGACCCGGTGAGTATGACAAAAAGGTATGTAAGAGTCCTTATATATACACCACAGTAGATCTCCAGGTTCGTCTCGGTAGAACTCCACACAAGGCCAACACGTCATATAGAAGAGAAAAAGACAAGAGCCAATAGTGTAACTCTGTTTGAGAAACGTTGCTTGCCACCACCTGCTCCCTTAATCAAATACCCGTGGTCTCTTTAATATAACCCAAGTGAGCACCTCGACACACCCCCACCATGTCTGCACTCACCCGAAGAACCTCCTCCAATCTCCGGAGGTAGGATTAATGGCATAAGGGGGATTGAGACAGGATCCAGAATTCACCTTCCAATCAAAGGAACTGCAGGACTAAAAGATTCTAAAAAGTGTAAAACCATTTATTATAAGAGTTAAAAAACCGGATTGCACTCACAATTGTAGACTTGGAAACAAGCGATTTAACAATGTTGGGTCCCCGGGTGACCACGCCGCTGATAACCGCCTCAAATCTCTGCATCCTCAACTGCCTCGCCCATTACTTCCGCCTATGCTGACAGCGTCCAGCGTAGCTCCGCCCTATGCGGTTCCTCAGAGGTCTGACTCTTCAGGGGCTGACGTCAGACGTTCTTTCACCAAAACTTATACCCTCCCGCATTACTTAGTTTCAACAACCTTATTGTTCCTATACACGCATACAGTACGCCTTTTCAGACGCATCTTATCTTACTGAACCAATGCGACCCGAATAGAAGTCCGCAATGGTGCAGGGAGCTCTGGGATTATGTCCAGTATGTACATGGTATATGATGGTATATCATGCTTTTTTGCACTTTTGGCAAGGCTTTACAATCTGTACGGCGCTGCAGAAAATGTTGGCACTATAAATGCTAAATAATAATAATCTATTGTCTCCTAGTTTTGTGTTTTTTTTCTTGTATTACTTAGGGCCCGTTCAGATCACAAATGCGGATGGCCATGCGTGCGGAACGCGTACGGACCGCAACGCGTACGAACGCACGCCATCCGCGTTTGTGTGCGTTGCGTGGCTGATCCCATCACTGAAAAGTGAATGGGACAGCCACGCATTTTGACAAAATCTGCGTGCAGCATGCGTTCCCGGACCGCACAGATCCGGAACGCATGCAGTGTGAACATCAGACAGTGCACTCTATGCACTGTCTGATGTCGTGCGCGTCGGCCTCCTGCACGCGTTTCCAAAACGCGGCTGGAAACGCGTGCAGTCTGAACGGGCCCTTATTCTTTCAGACCTGTATGTACAATGTAAACAAAGCATGCCAGCAAGATTTATTGCATATACCGTAACTATGAAGGTGAAGAATGTCCAATGAACATAGAGTTTAGGAGCTTCAAGAACTGGAAACAGTCAAAGGGAATGAGAGAGAGGCTAATGAACTAAATGCAGGAGATTTTCATGGGATCCTATTTTCCATTAGGCACAGTAGGCATGTTTAATTCATTGAAAGCAAAGCTATAATTTTAATTAAAACTGCTGTAAACATATCAGGTTACCACAAGATTTTTTGCATTTTTCAAATATGTATCTTTCCATTACAATTTGCATTTTGAATTTTCACAGTTAAGCTAAAATCACTCTTCTTTTCAAGCCTGGAATCTCTACTTTCTGGAGTGCGGACAGCCTGGAAAATTCCGGTCCCAAAAATATACAGATAAGTTAATTGGTTCCTCCCAAAATTGGTCATAATTGACAACAGGGACATAAGACTATAGATATGATATGGATTAGATTCTAAACTCATCTGAGGGACAGTTAGCAACATAACAATATACTCTATAAAGTAAAGTAGACAATATCAGTGCTGTATAAATAATAACCATCTAAGTAGTATGCTGTACAGAATTTGAGCTTCCATCATCTCATTTTAAACACCTGGTGACAATGTTAAACACTCCCTCATCATAGTCTATCTTAGGACCCTGTTATATATATATTGTGCATGCATTATTGACTTGCTTGCTTGCATGTATATCAGCTGAAAAAAAAGTATGTCATAAAACCTCTGCAATGTACACAGTCGAACTGAAGGTACTGCCCTTTTAACAGTAGTGAAGTTCACGTTAAAGAGACTCTGTAACAAAATGTTCAGCCTTATTTCTTCTATCCTATAAGTTCCTATACCTGTTCTAATGTGGTCTGGCTTACTGCAGCCTTTTTTCTAGTTGCACTGTCTCGGTATTATATCTAATCTTCTTTCCTTTGTCGAGCCTTGTCAGCCCAGAGAGGAATGTGCTGTGATAGGGAGAGGTTATGCACACCTCCCCCACACCCCCTTCAGGCTCTATGTGTGTGCTGTGTGTACAGCCAGCGTCTCTGCAGAAAGATCAGTTCAAAGCCCAGACAAGCAGCCAAGGCAACAAGTGGAAGAAATATTACAGCAGTGAAGTCACGTTTGAGAGGAACCTCTGCAAACAGGCACCTGCTCTTATGATGTATTTCCTGTTTGGTGGATATCTTTATTGTTTACAAAAACAATGAATAAAACAGTGATTTTATCACCAAGAAAGCAGCAGGAGTAGCGAAAATGTCATAGAGGGGGCTAGGAGAAGACTACAAACAGGCTGGTACTTTTATTTATGTAAGATTTTCACAGTACAGATTCTCTTTAAGTTTCCTGTCAAACTAAAATTAAATATACAGTTTAACCGAGTGCTGGTATAAAAATAAACATACTGTGCCACAAAACAGCAAAGCCAAATAGTCATCAGTGTCTTACTATTCTGAGGAGAGAGCTAGAGAAAAAAAAAACCTTCTAACTTGTTCCTAATTTTAAAGCTCTTCTTGTTGGCCTGCAATAAGCCATGTAAGTAATCAATTTAAAACAACAGCTGTTGGGCAGGGCAACATGACTGCAGTCCTCATAATTTGAAACAGAAAAGCTCCTATGAGAAATGAAGATTTT
This sequence comes from Hyperolius riggenbachi, assembly GCF_040937935.1. Lineage (NCBI taxonomy): Eukaryota > Metazoa > Chordata > Amphibia > Anura > Hyperoliidae > Hyperolius > Hyperolius riggenbachi. Next base: position 202,592,742 of record NC_090646.1, on the reverse strand, counting down.
TTAAACTTTAATTGCCACCTCTAGCTCCAGTCTGGGTGCCAGATGCAGCAAAATGACTCAGTGACAAGCACTCCCTTGTACTCTGTTTATGTAAGAGGCTCAATTCTGTGTAAATAAATATCATCATTTCTGATGTCAAAAATGTTGGCAATCAGTTGGATTCATAAAGTATTGCTCATGGTGACCTCTGACAACAGGTACTACTTTCTCCAAACAAATTGTTTCCAAATGTAACCAATGGTTCTCCATATTAGCATACTGAATTATTTTGACTGTAATATTTTTGTATTCTGCCTCTCCAAATTTTCTTAACGATCTGTTAAAATTGTGACTGCAAGAGGTCGGAAAATACCAGAAACAGCATGTAAACTGACTTTGATGCAGATAAATCTTTCTGTGAATTTCTGAGAAGTTTTAGGTCACCAGTGAAGAATTCACCCCATATGGATTGCTATCACCATGGCAGGTTGTACTCATTTGAGGATTGCTAGTTAGTAAGTACATTATGACGTGGACAGCTTTCTTTCAGGTGAGGTGAACATGGTCTTTTTTAGTACTTTCTGAAGAGACCTGACCTCTGGCAACAATCCTAAATAGTTAGCTTTCTTGCTTAACGGTGCCAGGGGCCCCCATTCTAATGCCCCTCAGGACAGTATCTGCAGGAAGTTAGTATGTTTTCCTTGTGTATGCATGGATTTCCTTTGTGCACTTTAACTCCCACAACCTAAACCAGTTCTGCACTCACAGATTTCTCTGTGGGGCATGTTCCGACAAAAACTTTCACTCTCAAAGTGGTACACCACCTCTTTTTTTTACCACTGCCTGGATATTCTTCTTTGCTTACAATGGTGCCAGTGCAGCACCACAAAAAAAATGCATTCAGGTATATTTTGAGGTAGTGGCTATACACCATCTAGTCATTTGTAGTGGATGAGGCTGGACTGTTGCATGGTCCACAGGGACGGATCGGGGGGGGGGGGGGGGTCAGGGGGGTCTCTTGTCCCAGGCGCAGTTTGTTGAATTCTTAAAAAGGCGGCAAAATGAATGGCAGTTTAGGTGCCAAAACCTGACCTTTAGGCGCCATCCCTGATGGTCCACCATGGTCAACATCTCAGGAGGTACTGTATGTAAGGGAGTCTCATTTTTAGGTTTTCAGGGCTGTGTTTTCTCATTGTTTTTTTTTTTAATCCCAGTCTTTCAATATTCTTATTCTCAAGTATTCTCATTCTCAAGTTTTCTCAGTGCTTAGACCTCTTCTTTACTCTATGTTCTCTAATGGGGTTGGCTAGCTCATTAGCTCTTTGGCTTTCAGTAGCCCTTCTATGTCGATAACACCCAAACCTCTCTCTCTGCTCCTGCTTAATCTATCTCACTTTGTACAGCGCCACGGAATATGTTGGCGCTTTATAAGTCAACTAGTAAAAAGGCCCGCCGGTTAAAAAACGGGTGCTAGCTCACAGCCGCTTCCCCCCTCAATGCGCGCACATACGCGTCCGTCTTGCTCGTTCCCCACCACTGTCTGACTCTGAAGTATATGCACACAGGGAGCTGCTTGCTTGGCAGTTGGAAAAAGCTGTTATTTCCCACAATGCAATGAGAACCTATGTGAACTACACACAGAAAACTGTCAGATCCGGCCCTGTGTCCTAAATGCTGCGCACATGCTCAGTACAAAAAAGCCAGGGACACACAACCATTCAGTTGATGACGCAGGGAGACTTGCATTTTATTGTATAGGACAATAATAATAACTAGCCGACCCGCGGCGTAGCATACGTGGCGTATGCTACGCCGCGGGTCGGCTAGTTATTATTATTGTCCTATACAATAAAAGAGGTTGGAGGGCAGGAAGGGGGTATTGGGCACAGCGGCGAGGAGGGGGGTTGGACCCCCCTCAACTGGGTCCCCCATGTGTGCTCTTCCTCCAGCTTAAGCTCAGCAGGAACCCCCCCCCCCTTACCTGGGTCCCCCATGTGCACTCCCCCTCCAGCTTAAGCTCAGCAGGAACCCCTCCCCTCACCTGGGTCCCCCATGTGCGCTCCCCCTCCTGCTTAAGCACAGTAGCAGCTGCCACTATTAGTAAGAGGCAGTGGGCGGGGATGACTCACCTCTTCTGTGTTCCATCGTGCGTTCCACTGTCGTCACTTCCTGAAATGCTGCACACTGTATTGGTGTAATTCGCCTTTTTAAAACAGAAGAAAATCTGCAATAAGTCAGCTTAAAGTGAACATTTGTGGTTACCCACAATGCACTGCTACTAAATATGCAAATTACACCTTTTAGCCCTTGGTATGCCAATCAAGCATCCAGAGCTGCTGGTGTATAGCAAGCATATAGCTTTACATTTTACACAGTCATATCAAACCCACATGTAGACAGCCTGTTTCAGACTTTTGGTCCTCATCTGTACATGGCAAGGATTAATATGGCTGTATGAGATAGGGCTTGGACCAGTACAACAGAGTAACCAAGCAGCTCAGGGTGACCCAAACTACTATGTACAAATGTATAGGAGGATAAAAGAGACCAAAAAGCCCTCCTACTAAAAAAACAAAGCTTGTGTAATTGTCCTTCTTAAAACAGAAGGAAATCTGCAATAATTTAGCTATAAGTGAACACTTGTGGTTACTCACAATGCACTGCTACTGAATATGCAAATTATCCCTCTTTGCCCTTGGTTTGATATGACACTACTTCTTCTTCTTGCTTGGACCAGCCGCTTCTTCTTGCTTGGACCGGCCCTGGGGGCAGGGCGCTACTTCTTCTTCTTGCTTGAAGGATGAGGCACTTACTCTATTATATATATAGATTTTCACATTCCTGTCTAAATCTCCTTTTCATGTTTTCTTGCTTTCTTAAATTCAGTATGGACAAAACAAAAATTGCTTTTTTTTAAACAGCATCCTCACCTTGACATAACGGTGAACATTAATAACATCCAATATCATTAGTGCTTTGAGTAATATTTGATTCAGCATTCTCATTTAAACCTAAAAGTTAATCATTTCCAATTAAAAACGTCTAACACATCAATTTTCTCCTGTTGCAGGAATCAATAAAAATGCTACCGCACACCGTCATCATATCCCAACTACATTATTTCATCCCCTACCCCCGGTGGGCAAACAATGCTTGAGTTGATCATCTCTTTGCTCTCCATCAGTCATTGATTATCAAACAAAGAGTAGCGCTCAGGATTCTAAATCTTACCTACAAAGCTCTTTCCAATTTTGTTCCTCGATACATCACTACAATAATTCCCAGATATCATCTTATGCACAACCTACACTTTTCTGCTGATCTATTCTTTTCATCTTCACTAGTTCCTTCTAATTACCACTACTACCAATTACAGTTATGTGGATAAGTTAGACTTAACTTGGCCAAGATCAAAAATCTAGCATGAGTGCAGATATCCCTGAGCTGGTTAAAAGGTCTGGCAAACCAGATTTTAAACAACAACAACTTTGAAGAGCATTGTTCCCCTATCTTACTTCACCTATCAAAAGCCATTCTGTTGTACCAACTTTCCGCCTCCCCTCTCTATAACAGCACAATGCATCGCTCTGGCATACCAGAAAGACACATCTGTACAGAACTCCTTTACTAAAGTACAACCTACAGTCTTGAGCTCAAATCTGATGTGCAGCACCAATGGTGCATCTGTACGCACTTTTAGCTACGGTATATACTGTATGAATTACCTACTTCCATCTCATTTACTGTTTACTAACCTCTGCATCTACGTATTGCTGTATATGCTGACTGACTCATTTATGTGTACCTTGCACAGGATGTGCTACACATATACAGCCACTAACCCGGAAGTAAGGGCAGCTGTGGCCGGATGCTTCTGTTACAGCCAGATTATCTTGACCAGCCATGCCAAATGCTGACCAGGAGTCTAGACTCACTACAGAAATTAACACTACTGCACCTTTTGAACTGGAACACCTTGGACAGCACTGCCAGATGTCAGAACTTGGGATTCTCAGCAACATCACCACCAGTTTCTTTCATGAAGAACTGGACCACCACTGCTGAACCATCGCCTCTCTCTGAAACCCCCACCACCACCCCAACCCCGATGTCTCCTTAGCAGTAACAAATGATTGCCAAGTGCGACTGGTGGCGCCGTAGTGTGGCAGGCTCGGCGCTTGGCTTTTGGACATCCCCCCCCTCATTAATCTCAATATCAACCCCCCTGCCCTCCTTCTAGAACCTATATAAGCCAAAAACAATTCCAGGTGTAACCCTCCCTTTGTACTTGGCAGAATAAATTATTCTGATATGTCTTTATTTTGTTCCATGCTGCCCTTGCTTCCCCATTAAGCCTTATGAAATATTAATTTGTGCATTGCCATTGCCTGATAAAACCAATTTTTAGGTTAAAAGTATTATTTGCTAATCACTATGGGCAACACTTCATTGCTGCTGACTGCTGATAAAAAGTATCTTAAAGAGTTAACCTTCTGTCATTGATAATCATTAATCTCTATTACTGGCCATACATTTTTCTATAGCTAGAAATCCTTTCTTTTATGCCATGGGTAGTCTAAAAGGCGAGTCAAAAACTCACCAGGTAAAATCGTGGTCCACTTAATAAGCAACAGCTCAGTACAAAGATAAAAGTAGTCCACCTTTGGCCCATAGCTGTTTCACACGCAGACTGCACACTGTCAGGTCAGTGGATTTTTACTGTCGGAACTGTCCATGAAAAGTTAGTGTCATCTGAGTTAAATGTCAAGAAAATATATTTGGATTTCAAAATCTTGATTCCTTCTTCCTGTCCAAATCAAAAGACATAACAGGTATCCAAAGAAAGTTGCTGTGTTCAGAGGAAGCTTCTAAAAATAAAATAGTACAAACACAGTATGTATCAATGGTTTTCTTGGGTATAGGAATCAAAGTAAAATCTTGATATTATTTAATGTTGTAAACATGCAATGAGAAATTAAGAAGTGAAAAAAACTTTATTTTTAAAACTGCTTGTATTTGTTACATGAGCAGACAGAAGAAGATGCAGTAACATCTGATGAAGTGACAGCACGGTGCACTGTAATTAAAGGCAACAACAAAGTAATCAAACATTGGATGTGTCTGTGAAGATTGATATAACCCTTACTCTCATCGTAATTGTATAATTATTTCTGATATATACATTTTTGACTCTGTATTATCATGCTGTCTTTTAACCCATTCAGGACCGCATGAGGTGAAATCTACAGTGCGCATGCCAGTCCCTGACAATATGTACATTTCACTTTTCCGTAACCACTGCTCCGTCACTCCTAACCTCAACTGTCTGATGTCAGCTGGGCTCCATATGCTGGTCAGGAGCCAATTTCGTTGGCTCCTGAACCTGTGATCAATGTGAGCCAATTACAATGATCACAATGTAAAAATAGGAAAAAAAGCTCTGGTCCTTAAGGGGTCAGAGCAGTGCTGTCCCTAAGAGATTAAATTGCACATGGAGGGGGAAAAAGAAGGTGGCTACTAGGTCAGATGTTTGCTTGCCTAATTTCATGTTCTCCTCTGCTCTTGTAATGGTCACATCTTGCTGCATGGATGCCTGGTTCTCTTCTGCAGGAGAAAAAAAAACCTTGTCTTATTTAGGTAACTGACCTGGGGCTTAACAATGCCCCCCATGATCCCCGCCACCATGTATGTGTCAGCTAAGAGGGCCACATCTATGGTGACTGGTGAGGTGCAGAGAAGCGGAGCATCATACTTTACCTCATACCAATGGAACTCCGTACCGCAAAGCCTATCTCCTTGCAGCTCCTGATGCATGTCCCATGACATGCAGAGACAAGAGCCCCAAGGATCTACAGATCTACTCACCCCCAGCAACTCTGATCCCATTGTTTGCACCACCCCCCTGCCCACCACATGCTGTCACGCACATGCTGCTCTTTTTCCGTCCATCGTCCCCCCGCATAGCAACAAAGCACATCGTCAGCTACACAGCTGGCAAATATGTGTACAGCCTGGCTCAGAGATCTCACCCCAGGGGATCAGGTTCTAATCCCCGATGGGCGACATCTCTCAAAGGTGTGTATGTACCTTAACCACTTGCCGACCACATGCTTATACCGTGCGTTGGCAAAGTGGCAGCTGCAGGACCAGCGACGCAGTACTGCGTCGCCAGCTGCAGGCTGATTAATCAGGAAGCAGCCGCTCGCGCGAGCGGCTGCTTCCTGTCAAATCACGGCGGGGGGCTCCGTGAATAGCCTGCGGGCCGCCGATGGCGGCTTGCAGGCTACATGTAAACACAAGCGGAAATAATCCGCTTTGTTTACATTGTACGGCGCTGCTGCGCAGCAGCGCCGTAAGGCAGATCGGCGATCCCTGGCCAATCAGCGGCCGGGGATCGCCGCCATGTGACAGGGGACGTCCTGTCACTGGCTGCACAGGACGGATAGCGTGCTGTGCAGCCTCGATCGCCGGGGGGGAGCAGGTAGGAGAGGGAGGGGGGAATTTCGCCGCGGAGGGGGGCTTTGAGGTGCCCCCCCCGCAACACCCAGGCAGGCAGGAGAGATCAGACCCCCCCTGCACATCATCCCCATAGGGGGGAATAAAGGGGGGCAATCTGATCTCTCTGCCTGCAACCTGATCTGTGCTGGGGGCTGCACAGCCCACCCAGCACAGATCACTCAAAACAGCGCTGGTCCTTAAGGGGGGGTAAAGGGTGGGTCATCAAGTGGTTAAGGGCCCTTTTCCACTGTGAGCGTTTGCAATGCTGAATTGCAAAATCACAAATCGCTATCGCTTTTTAAATCGCTAGGGTTTGCTAAATAACATAGGAATCACGATATGTATTTTCCACTACCGCAATTCGATTTTTACTAAAGCATGATCACGCCTCGGATCGATTTTTACCATGATTTTGCTATGCAGTGCATTACATAGAAAATTCGCAATAGCAATTGCGGAAAAAAAACTAGGACTTGCTGAATCGCAATCGCTAGTGTTTAGCGCAACCGCTAGCGATTGCTAGTGGAAAAGGGCCCTAAGGGTTTGTGATAAGTTTTCACAGTGAGTATTATCTTATCACTGCGGTCCTTAAAGGATGGAACTCCCATTAGAAAAATCTGTACCCATTGTTAGCTGGCATAATGGTGCACAGTTAGGTCTATATACATGTGACATGTCAGCCACAGCAGTTTGAAGTTCCCACTGTGGTAGCACACTCCCCCAGCTGCCACAATCCATGTAGTCCTTCAATCTGAGTATACCTCCCAGCATTAATTGCAGTGGTGGCTGGGGACAAAGGCCACTGTACCTGGAGCTTCAAACTGCAGCATCGGTGGTTGTGGATGGGGAAGATGGCAGAGCTCATACAGACAGGAGGCTAGGGAGCAGAAGGTAAGTAGTGCTTGTAACACCCACACAATTTACAGACCTCCTTAGGGTGAGGTTAATTTTATACATTTTATAAATCACTGCTCATGTCCCTTTAAGAGTTGATAACACTTGCATAACTCTCTGTGAATTGACTTTTCATAAAATTCCTATCCTAAAGTTAAAGAATCAATCTTTAACTTAAGGATTCAATCTCTAAGTTAATGTTTTAATGCTTACCTTAAAGTAAACCTGAAGTCACATTAAAAAAAGTTAGATACTTACCTCAGTAGGGGAAAGCCTTGGGATGGTCCAGAAGCTTCTCCAGTCTTCCAAAGCTCCTCAGTTCCTGTGCTGGGATCCCTTCAATCCCCTCAAGCAATGTGAAAGTCTTGTGTTTTAACTGTACATGAAATCAAGTAAGCAAGCTGAAATAATAAGCACTAAGCTTTAAAGGGGAACTTCAGCCTAAACAAACATACTGTTATTAAGTTACATTAGTTATGTTAATTAGAATAGATAGATAATATAATCTTTTACCCTCCCTGTTTTAAAAGAACAGGCAAATGTTTGTGATTCATGGGGGCTGCCATCTTTGCCATGGGGGCAGCCATCTTTTTGGTTGAAAGGAGGTGACAGGGAGAATGAGACAGTTCCAACTGTCCTGTGTCCTGATAACCCCTCCCAGTTGCACACACTAGGCTTCAATTGTCAAATTCAAAATGTAAAAAAAAAAAATTGCACCAAAACAGCAGAACGAGAACAACAACATCAGAAATCCCATCATGCTTTGCACAGCATAAAGGGAAAACTGCCCGGGCAGTTTTCTTCTGTGCAGCTAAAAATGAGGCTTGTATAAGAGAAACAAATTTCTAATGCTGTGAAACTGTTAAAGAAACACCAAGCCTTTTCAGTGCTGCTGAGTCGATTTTTAGTCTGGAGGTTCACTTTAAGTAATTCTAACTGCTTGGCAGTGGAGGGAAGGGAACCCCTCACACTAGCCCATTCAAACCATAAGAGGCACCCATTCACTCTCCTCATGCTCAGTCTCCTTCCAGTTGGGCTTCTGTGTAACGCTATAGGCTCTACATACAGTGTATGTATTCCTGGACATGTTTAAATGAATGCATTTTACACTCTATTCTCTCGTTCAGCTTTTCATCTAGCATCTACTTGCTAGGTCAGCTGGGAGCTGCCCTCTAACAACCTGATTGTTTTGTTTATTTATTTTCTCATTGTATAATATAGAGCCCTTGATGACTCTTTTAAATGGAATTTGAATGAAACTATGGCTTTAGGTATGCTGGGACTTCAGAAATCGTTAAAAAATCATCAAATAACAGGGGGATAATAGTTTTCCCATTAGAAAGTATAATTTAATACTCAGCTCAATAAGAGGTTGATGTTAGCCAGGTGGATGGGAATAATGCTATTTGTTCATACATCCTGGTGTAAATCACAGTCACACATATGCTCAGCACAACGCATAAATCAATAATCAATCTCATAAGCAAAGACAAAATTGCACCAGCAGGATTAATTTGTCACCCATTTCAAATGATCCAAGCTTCATTCTGAGGCAATATGCACTGAATAAAATTGTCATGTGTGAAGGACATGACATTTGTAAAACAAAAATAGATTTATTGATGACCTAAAAGAAATTGACCTTGGAGTCCCAGTGTTCATGACTGATCTTCATTTAGGCTCATATGAATCAAACTTATTTGTTCCACATTATATTGTAATGTGAAATGACAGAATACATCTGTGCCACCATGTGTAAACTAAACCAGCAGCTCAAAATGCGTAGTACAGCACAAAAATGCAGTATGAAATGTGAGGCTGCATGTGATCATTTATTCAATAGATACCATTTAAAGAGACACTGAAGCGAGACTAAATCTCGCTTCAGGTCTTATATATAGCAGGGGCACGTGTGCCCCTGCTAAAATGCCGCTATCCCGCGGCTTAACGGGGGTCCCTTCACCCCCAACCCATCCCCCGCAAAAGTTGGTCGTAAAATGGTCGCTGGTAATCTTCTTCCTGGAGGCAGGGCTAACGGCTGCAGCCCTGCCTCCCATCGCCGCCTCTCCCCCGCCCCTCTCAGTGAAGGAAGACTGAGAGGGGCGGGGGAGAGGCGGAGATACGCGTCTGACAGACGCGCATGGGGCAGGGCTGCGGTGGTTAGCCCTGCCCCAACCAGGAAGCGCTCCCCTGCTGCACGGAGGGGGTTTGGGGGGACAGGGACTCCCGTTAAGCCGCGCTATAGCGGCGTTTTAGCAGGGGCACGCATGCCCCTGCTAGCTATGAGGTCTGAAGCGAGATCTATTCTCGCTTCAGACTCTCTTTAAAGGGGTTCTTTAACCTTTTTTTTTTTTCTTTAAGTTTCACTTACCTGGGGCTTCTACCGGCCCCCTGCCTGCGCCAGACCTCAAGGATCCTAGTCTCCGTGCCACGGCACACTTATCTTTTTATTACTAACGCCACTGCGCCTGTGCGTCCGTGCACATCCTCGCTCCTGCTCACGTAACTGGGAGTGTCCTGCCCATGTGCAGTACAAGGTTTTCACAAAAAGTTTTTTTTGTGGGTTTTATTTGTTTTCAAAAGCATTTCCTGAATGGCAGTTGCTAAGCCTAACTATCAAAATAGTAAGTAAGGAGGCTCTTACTATTTTGGCAGATAGGCTTAGCAAATACTAAAAGTACAGTGAAAGCAGTTTTTTGGGCTGTACTGGTTTAATATAATGCAGGTCTTTGCAGTGAAACTGAATAAAGGATGCTTCTATAAAAATATTAATATAATTTCCCATGACCCACAGTTCTACAGTTTAGGGAATGTATATGTCATTTTGACTTTCGGGTGTCTTTATCTTTCTTTTCAATAAGTATGCTCAGTAGAAATTCTTTGTGCATAACAGTGCATATTTGTTAAGCTAAAAATAATAGCTCATATGACAGCTGTTTCCACTTTAAGCCTTTATTAGGGCAAGTGTTGCTAATGTTAGCCACCATGGCTTCTCGAACAGGCAATTAGCTCTGCCAGATCCTTGTGAAAATGACTACTGTGTAGGCTATTTCTGAAGAGAAACATAAACAACATTCATTCACTCAATCCTATTTCCTACTCTAAATTCAGACAAGCTTATATGATGACAAGAGACAGAATTGTGCTATTCTTATACGCAACTAAAAAATGCCATCTAGGGCAGGCTTTGAAATAGTCCTCAATCTTAAAAGACATTCTGTATGTAATCTATAGAGATGGCCCAAACCTCCGGTTTGTGGTTTGTGACCCGGGTTCGCAAAGTTCCGCGAAAGTTCGGTTTGCGCGAGCTTCCGCAAACCGCAATAGACTTCAATGGGGAGGTGACCTTTGAAAAATAGAAAAATTTATGCTGGCCACAAAAGTGATAGAGAAGTTGTTTCAAGGGGTCTAACACCGCGAGGGGGGCATGGCAGAGTGGGATACATGCCAAAAGTCCCGGGGAAAAATCTGGATTTGACGCAAAGCAGCGTTTTAAGGGCAGAAATCAGATTGAATGCTAAATTGCAGGCCCAAAGTGCTTTAAAACATTCAATCAATGAGTGTAATTAGAGTACTGCTTCACACTGACACACCAAACTCACTGTGTAACGCACCGCAAACAGCTGTTTGTGTAGTGACGGCTGTGCTGGACTTGTGCGCACCATGGCCAGAGTGCAGGATGTGGCGGTTTTCAAGCCCAAATGGTCGCCGGGCTGTGATAGCTCAATGAGTGACTATCCAGCTGATCAAATTTGGTCTGTCCACAATCAAGCAACAACCTTATTATCTTGGGTGTGCCCCCCGCCCCCCGAGACACTCATATAGCCATTGGTCATTGCTTCATTGTGATACGCAAGCCCCTTCCCCGCGGCAAGGTAATGATCATGAAGGGGAATGGGCACATGTACATACCTTTTGTTTTGTTGTTGCAGCTGCACTGCAGCCAGAAAAATTAGGTAGGCATGTACACACCAGAAAAAGGATTATAGCGGCCCCTGCTAGCAGCGGCCTTAAAAATTCAGGAATCTGCATGGAGTCCTGGACTCTGTTGGTGGTGGCGGAGAAGGCAGTCAAGCGGCCTGTGGGCAGAGATGCTGTGTGGGGACCGACTTAGGCTTGGGGCAGGCAGCCAGTCACACAGCGTGCAAGCAGAGATGCTGTGTGTGAGGACTGACTTAGTCTTCGGGCGGGCAGTAGCCCTCCGGGATCCATGCCTCATTCATTTTGATAAAGGTGAGGTACTGAACACTTTTGTGACTTAGGCGACTTCTCTTCTCAGTGACAATGCCTCTATCTGTGCTGAAGGACCTTTCTGACAGGACGCTTGAGGCAGGGCAAGACAGAAATTGGATGAAAAATTATGACAGCTCTGGCCACAGGTCAAGCCTGCGCACCCAGTAGTCCAAGGGTTCATCGCTGCTCACAGTGTCTACATCCACACTTAAGGCCAGGTAGTCGGCAACCTGCCAGTCCAGGCATTGGTGGAGGGTGGATCCGGAAGCGCTAAGGCGAGGCGTTGGACTAAAGAATGTCCGCATGTCCGACATCACCATGAGATAGCTGGATCATCCTCACCTTGCCTGCGTGGACATGGGAGAAGGATTACTGGCAGAGGTACCTTTATTGCGTTGTGCTGTGACATCACCCTTAAATGCATTGTAAAGCATAGTTGTCAGCTTGTTCTGCAAGTGCTGCATCCTTTCTGCCTTCTGGTGATTTGGAAACATCTCCACCACTGTGTGCCTATACCGAGGGTCTAGTAGCGTGGCCACCCAGTACAGCTCATTCCCCTTGAGGTTTTTTTTTATACGAGGGTCCCTCAACAGGCTGGACAACATGAAAGACACCATCTGCACAAAGTTGGATGCAGATGTACTATCCATCTCCTCTTGCTCTTCCTCAGTGACATCAGGTAAGTCCTCCTCCTCCCCCCAGCCACGAACCACACCACTGGAAAGTTGATCAGCACAAGACCCCGCAATGCCTGCTGCGGTTGTTCTTCTGCCGCCACCTCCTCCTTATCCTCCAAAGAAACACCTTCCTCATCATCCAAGTCTGACTCCTCTTCCCCACATGACTCTTCCTCCTCCTCCTCCTCCTCCTCCCCCCTCTGTGCTGCCGCAGGTGTTGTGGAAACATCTGGTTCTGATGAGAATTTATCCCACAACGCTTTCTCCTGTAACTGTTCCAGTTCATGCTCCTCCACAGCTTGATCCACCACTCTACGCACGGCACGCTCCAGGAAGTAAGCGCACGGGATCAAGTCGCTGATGGTGCCTTCACTGCGATTTACCAGGTTGGTCACCTCCTCAAACGGCCGCATGAGCCTGCATGCATTTTGCATGAGTGTCCAGTTGTTGGGCCAGAACATCCTCATCTCCCCAGAGTGTGTCCTTCTACTGTAGTTGTAGAGGTATTGGGTGACGGCTTTCTCCTGTTCTAGCAGGCGATAGAATTCCAGCGAGTCGGGCTATCGCAAATCAGGCGTCTCACCGGCAACTTGTTTCTCCGCTGAATATCGGCAAAGTGTGCCATGGCTCTGTAAGACCGCCCGAAATGCCCACACACCTTCCTGGCCTGCTTCAGGACGTCCTCTAAGCCTGGGTACTTTGACACAAATCTTTGAATGACTAGATTCAGCACATGTGCCATGCAGGGTACATGTGTCAGCTTTCCCAAATTCAAAGCGGAAATGAGATTGCTGCCGTTGACACACATCATGTTGCCGATCTCCAGCTGATACGGGGTCAGCCACTGATCCACTTGTTTGTTAAGAGTAGCCAGGAGAGCTGTTCCAGTGTGACTCTCCGCTTTGAGGCAAGACATGTCTAAGATGGCGTGACACCATCGTACCTGGCATGCAGCATAGGCCCTTGGGAGCTGGGGCTGCGTAGCTGGAGAGGAGATCGCAGCACCAGTAGAGTTGAACTGCCACTCAGCCAAGGAGGAGGAGGAGGACAACAGTGAAGAGGATTTAGCAGGAAGAGAGGAGGTGGCAGCAGGCCTGCCTGGAAGCTGTGGAGGTTTCACTAGGTCCGCTGCACAGCCACGTACTCCCTGATTGCCAGCGGTCACCAGGTTGACCCAATGGGATGTGTAAGTAATGTACCTGCCCTGACCATGCTTGGCAGACCAGGCATCTGTGGTCAGATGGACCCTTGACCCAACGCTGTGTGCCAGAGATGACACCACTTGCCTCTCAACTATACGGTACAGTTTGGGTATCGCCTTTTTAGAGAAATAATTGTGGCCTGGTTTCTTCCACTGTGGTGTCCCAATGGCCACAAAATTACGGAAGGCCTCAGAGTCCACCAGCTGGTATGGTAACAGCTGGCGAGCTAACAGTTCCACCAAGCCAGCTGTCAGACGCCGGGCAAGGGGGTGACTGGCAGAAATTGGCTTCTTCCGCTCAAAGATTTCCTTTACGGACACCTGGCTGCTGTGGGCAGAGAAGCAGGAACCGCTCAAGGTCAGAGGCGGAGTGGAGGAGGGTGGCTGTGAAGGTGCAAGGGAGAAAGTGGCTGAAGATGCTGCACCTGAAGGATGAAGAGGAGAAGGAGGGTGGCTTTTCTTTTGTGTGCTGCTTTTGCTCAGGAGCTCTTCCCATTGCAGTTTGGGTGGCTTTTCTTTTGTGTGCTGCTTTTGCTCAGGAGCTCTTCCCATTGCAGTTTGTGCCTTTTCTGCATGTGCCTACGTAAGGCAGTTGTCTCTTCGTGGGTGTTGGCCTTTCTACGGCTCAATTTTTGGAGGCAGAGAGAACAGATGGCATTGCTCTGATGAGGCAGACACATTAAAAATTTTCCAAACCGCTGAGCCCCCCTGGGGTGATGGCACTGTGGTGGCATCAGCAGCTGACATTGAAGGGCATGTTGGCTGGCTGTCCATAGGTGGCGATACATGGCGCCGGACACTGCCACCAGCTGTTTCTGATGACGAGCTCCCCCTGCTTCTTTCAGGAACTTGTCTCCTCCTACTCCTCTCTGGCTCCCCCTCTGAACTGTCCCCCTGTTCATCTCCTCTATTGGGAACCCACGTGGCATCCGTATCATCGTCATCATCATAATCATCCTGCCCAGCTTCGTTTGCCTTAGACACCTCCAAAACTGCACCAACAGCAGGTACTTCATCCTCCTCCTCCTCACACGTTACGGCCATAGTGTCACCTAACCCAGACATATGAGGTGGTGCATGCTTAGCGCCTTCATCTTGTTGTAACAATAATGGCTGTGCATCAGTGATTTCCTCACCAAAAAACTCCTGTGAAGTGTCAAATGCAGCGGATGTGGTGCTTGTAGTAGCGCTGGTGGCTGCAGAAGATGAGGTGTTCTGTGTTAAATAGTCAACCACATCCTGACAATCTTGGGAGGTGATGGGACGTGCCTTCTTCTGAGCACTGTACTTTGGTCCAGGGCCGCACAAAATCACATCACCACAACCTCGCACAGACCTGCCAGGTGGCCTTCCTCTGGGTCTGCCTCTACCTCTGCCTCTACCTGTTTTGTCCGTTTTGTCCATATCGGGGGGGATGAAGTGACAGGTATGCACTGACTTGACTAATACAATGTGCAGTCACGCAGGTGCAGTTAACAGGTATGCACGGAGTGGTATATCACACTGCGTGCACTCACATAGGTAGGTGGATGCACTGTACACAACAGGTAGGTATTTGCAGTGAAGGGTATTACAAATGTGCACCTGTCACACACACGTACCGTGAACAGGTACAGTGACTGGTGGTATTAAATATCACACTGCGTGTGCTCACATACGTGGGTGGGTGCACTGAGCAACAGATTGGTATATGCAGTGATGGGTATTACAAATGTGCACCTGTCACACACACGTATCGTAAACAGGTACAGTGACTGGTGGTATTAAATATCACACTGTGTGCGCTCACGTAGGTAGGTGGGGGCCCTGAACAACAGGTAGGTATATGCAGTGATAGGTATTACAAATGTGCACCTGTCACACACACGTACCATGAACAGGTGTAGTGACTGGTGGTATTAAATATCACACTGTGTGTGCTCACGTAGGTAGGTGGGTGCACTGAAGTGAACAACAGGTAGGTATATGCAGTGATGGGTATTACAATGTTCACCTGTCCCACACAGAAAGGTACCGAACAGACACAGTGACACTGCGAGCGCTCACGTAGGTAGGTGTGTGCTCTGTGAACAACAGGTAGGTATATGCAGTGATAGATATAGCAATGTGCACCTGTCACACACAGACAGGTACCGGACAGGCACAGTGACACTGCGTGCACTCACGTAGGTAGGTGGGTGCACTGTGAACAACAGGTAGATATATGCAGTGATGGGTATTACAATGTGCACCTGTCACACACCGACAGGTACCGGACAGGCACAGTGACACCGTGTGCACTCACGTAGGTAGGTGGGTGCACTGTGAACAACAGGTAGGTATATGTAGTGATGGGTATTACAATGTGCACCTGTCACACACACAGGTAGTTACTGAATGTGCTGGGCCTGGCAGTGACACACACAGTAGGGATTACCAAGGCTGTGTCTTTGGAACACACACACACACACACACACACACACACACACACACACACACACACACACAGATCACAAGAACAAGATTAGCTCTCAAAAGAGCTCTTGAGGGATACTTTTTTAGCAATAAGAATCAGCTAGGATCAAACTAACAAGCCTACAAGAGCCTATCTAAGCTTTCCCTATAGGTCTCTGCACAGCAGCTCTTCCTTCTCTAATTACTGCAGGCACACGAGTGAGTCCAATGCCTGATGCTGCCTGCCCTTTTATAAGGGGGGTGGGGCTCCGGGAGGGAGTGTAGCCTGATTGGCTACAATGTGCCTGCTGACTGTGATGTAGAGGGTCAAAGTTGACCCTAATGCACTATGGGGGCGAATCAAACTTCCAAAAAAGTTTGCGGTTCTCTGCGAACGCGAACCATGGAAGTTCGCCGGGAGCCGTTCGCCGTGAACTGTCCGAGCCATCTCTATTGTTTAATAGTGTGTTGTCCGTGCAATGCAGAGAAGCTCACTAGGAGGCTCAATAATATGTCCTCGAACTTCAGATGGTTGCCTATATTTTCAGCAAAACAGTTTGGTGAATTGCATTAAAGTCAATCTGGCTGCCTTTGTTATCTCTTAAAGGGACTCCGAGCACCTCTCATGGGCATGCCTTTAAGACTATGACCAGTACTGCAAAGTACTCTTAAAGATGCATACCTTTCTGTAGCTTGTGCTCTCCTCTTTCATTTGATGCATGAGTCGTCGTTCTACACCAAATAGTTTTCTTTCGATTTCAATGTAAAAATCGCGGCTGCCATCTTGGCTATGTTATAACTTACGGGTCACCCCTGTCTTCTCTGTTAGAGAAATGCATCCCTGAATGAAGCAGGAAGACACGCGTGGCCATTGCAAGAGGCTCCTCCAGAGGGGTCATAGCACAACATTGTTGGAAGTCGTCTGGCTTAAAGCACCATGAGAGGTGCTCAGAGTACCTTTAATAGGAAAAATACATGCTACATGCTGTTTACATGCTACAGCCACAACATTTTCTTGGTGCACTCATATGTTGGGGAATGGGGACAAGGAAAACATAGACTGGAATGTACAAGTTGCATGATGCAAACAGTTTGCATGGAGCATTTATTTTTTCGCACAACACATTTAGAAAATGTAATTTTACATGATGGACAGGACCCAAAGATTCATTGCTACTTTGCAGCTTGATGATAACATACATGCCAGTGAAAAAGCATACATAAAGCAGTTATTACATTAGGCCAAAAAAGTGAGACCTGAGAGATTGTTGTGGCATTGATGGTAGTGTGCTAGCAGCAGTAAAAGGGAGGATATATCAGCAATTGCAGTAGCAGTGTGGCCTCCAGCCAGTTATCCCCAAGGAGCCCACACTGCTAACTGGCAGCATGACTTGGATGAAATGGACAGCCAACGTAACACTGCTTAGCTGTTATGTGCAATGTCAAACACAATCGAGTAGGGTCGCTGGGATTATCTGTCAGTGGCAAAAGGATGAATACATTTTGTTAATGACACAGGTGTAATGTATTTCGGCACAACTGTTCATACCTAAAATCTGCAGATCCTGAGTGTGGTTATATATAGAGAAGGACAATGTATCACTGCTTATCTGTTATATGTTATGTCCAAAGAAAATGGAGTAGGACAGCGGGATTATCTGTCAGTGGCAAGAACAGGTGACGTGAATCCCACAAAATCATCTGTGTCACCCCAACTGTGCTGCTAATACATATTATTTTTACAGAACAGCATTAGAGCCATCATAAAAAAATAACAACCCAATAAAGAATACATTCACAAATACTTTTCTGAGACATTATCTTCATGTGCGAGTATAGTATGCACCTCCACAGTACCACAGAGCTGCTCATGCGCAGGGGGCCTCATGCTACTGCATAGGTGGGGACTGTGGTCACTTATGGGCCGTACATCAGCACTTATAAGTGGACAGGACTGTGGCCACAAGAACAAATATGACAATTGCTTGTTACGGATAGGTTTAAAAGGCCAATTCATCTAGTATGAATCAGCATGTGAATCGTCCGTCCACAAGGTGTAGATTTATCGGCATATTAGCATAAGTACATACAGGTGTGTATATGCCTTTCAAATCACTGCCGTGTGTGTTGGCCTGTTTTGCAGCCGTGGGGGATGAAAGTGCGTGGTGGGCACAAAAGGAGAATAAGCAATGGCCATTTCGCATCTGACTGAAATCTGGTCACGCTGCGTTCCACCTTGAGGTGGAACCTGCGCAGAACACTCCCAGCCGCGAGCTGCACGTTTCGCTCTTGCTCAGAGGATGCTGAGCTGACCTGGCTGGGTTGGTGTCTGCTTTGGAGGGGGTCCCAGGAGACTGTCTTAGAGCGAGCTGCGGCAAGGGACACATAGGACTTGATTCACAAAAGGGTGCTAACTTAGTTAGCACGCCTAAAAGCCCCTTAGCATGCCTAAAGCCCTTTAGGATGCCCAAAGTTCCGCGCGCTAAGGTAGCGCGCGCAAAGTTTAGCGCTGTGCGGTGCGCGCAAAACGTTGCACTGGATGCATTCAAACCATCGCACCAGGTGTGCCTAAAATGTGCAACGTTTTAGGCGCACCCGGTGCGACCTTTTGATTGCACCCGGTGCAACGGTTTGATCGCACCCAGTGCAACGTTTCGCCTGCACCGCACAGCACTAAATTTTGTGTGCGATCAATAAAAGCTTTTAGGTGTGCTAATTGAGTTAGCACCCTTTTGTGAATCGAGCCCATAGGATTCAAAGGGATGCAGGAAGCCCCAGGTAAGTAAATCTCGTTTTATTAAGTTGCCAGATGTATCTTTTAAGAGACATGGTCTGAGTTTTTCAAACCAACTTCAGTTATTTGCAAGATTAATGTAATTTTTTTGTATGCATGTGTAATGCAAGTATACCATAATGTGAAGTGAAACTAGCAAGAAGCATAAACTGGGAGATAAAATAGGCATTTAAGCCACTAATTAAGTTAAGCGATTTACCCCTATAATTGTACCTTGACGCAAAAGACATTGAGGAATATTCACTAAATGTGATTGTGTGCAGGCAATATAGGGTGCTTTACAAACACTGTGATTTCTACATTGCCTTTATAATCACTTAATTGGCTGACTTGAGTCCTATTACACTGGCTGGGTCATCCAGTAATGTGTGTACGCTATTTGCCTAACATGCATTACGTAGATAACACCCATTAAACTTTACATGTGCTGTATTGTTGTTGTCTTTATAGCACTATCATCTTATGTTATTGTGTCTCAGTAACAATTACTATAAACTTGTTGTAGAGCATATACAACAATGACAAGAGACAGAGAACATTGCTTTTATAATGCCTCAACTCATTCGCTCATGGATTCTTCCTCTGTCTGCAAACAAAATACAGATTCTCCAATCTCCACATCAACTCTGATATTCATCCACCTACACAAATGTATGGAAAGAAAGAAAGAAAGAAAGAAAGAAAGAAAGAAAGAAAGAAAGAAAGAAAGAAAGAAAGAAAGAAAGAAAGAAAGAGAGAAAGAAAGAAAGAGAGAAAGAAAGAAAGAAAGAAAGAAAGAAAGAAAGAAAGAAAGAAAGAAAGAAAGAAAGAAAGAAAGAAAGAAAGAAAGAAAGAAAGAAAGAAAGAAAGAAAGAAAGAAAGAGAGAGAGAGAAAGAAAGAAAGAAAGAAAGAAAGAAAGAAAGAAAGAAAGAAAGAAAGAAAGAAAGAAAGAAAGAAAGAAAGAAAGAAAGAAAGAAAGAAAGAAAGAAAGAAAGTAAGAAAGAAAATCAGATCCGTCTACGACTGTTGCAGACAATCGTATCATCCCGGGAGAAGAAAACTAATGTAATACATCACCATGTACAAAGAGAAAAAAATGTTAGTTTGTTAGTTAGTGGATGGGCTGTTTAATAGATCAAAAATCACAATGCACATTAATAATGATAAACTAAATAAATAATGATAAACTAAATAAATAATGATAAACTAGATAGAATGGTATTTTGATGATTTGTACAACAGCTATATGGCTGGAAGCATCATGGTACATTACCATTATTAGTAAAATCCCATAGAAAGTCTCATTATAGTCTCATGTACAGCTAAAGCTACCATCAAATGTAACTCCTTCTTCTTAGCAATATCTTCTTTGCACTTGATTTATTGTATTTTGCTTTTAAGTAAAGTCTGTTTTAGATCATTATAATGTGCATTCTTAAAACAGAAGACATTTGCAATAATTTAGCTTTAAGTAGTGTTGGGCGAACACCTAGATGTTCGGGTTCGCGAACGTTCGCCGAACATCGCCGCGATGTTCGGGTGTTCGCGCCGAACTCCGAACATAATGGAAGTCAATGGGGACCCGAACTTTCGTGCTTTGTAAAGCTTCCTTACATGCTACATACCCCAAATTAGCAGGGTATGTGCACCTTGGGAGTGGGTACAAGAGGAAAAAAAATATTTGAAAAAGAGCTTATAGTTTTTGAGAAAATTGATTGTAAAGTTTCAAAGGAAAAACTGTCTTTTAAATGTGGAAAATGTCATGTTTCTTTGCACAGGTAACATGCTTTTTTTCGCCATGCAGTCATAAATGTAATACAGAGAAGAGGTTCCAGGAAAAGGGACCGGTAACGCTAACCCAGCACCAGCAGCAGCACACGTGATGGAACAGGAGGAGGCGCAGGAGGAGAAGGCCCAGGGCCGGATTTGTACTTTTTACCGCCCTAGGCCGCTGTCACCGACCGCCCCCTTCAGTATAGGTAGCGAGACGACCCCTCCCCCTTCCCTCTAGTATAGGTAGCCTTATGACCCCACCCCTTCCCTCTAGTATATGTAGCTAGATGACTCCTCCCCCATTCCCTCCAGTATAGGTAGCCAGAAGACTCCCTTAATCCCTCTTTTTCCCACTCCCCCCTTTCAGTATAGGTAGCCAGCTAACCTTCACATCGCAGCAGCCATCAGTGTCACACAT